>NC_140936.1:58931152-58933652 GCF_014529385.1 Adiantum capillus-veneris | reverse complement strand
GTATGTAATGTGTCAAAACTAACGATACATCACATACTATTAGCTTGTATACCCATCTTGATATAAGTCTGGCAGCATCGTGTTTGTATTTCAAAAAATGAAAAAAATTATTAAACACACCAATTTACTACATGTCTACATGTTATGTACTCACAACCAATCCGAGGACTTAATTTAAACAAAAACCCAAAGTGTAGTATCATATAAAAGTGTCAGTTCTGATGTGCATATCAACTGTGAATTGGAAACCACATTTGTGTATTATACTTTTTGTAGCAAGAGGAGCTATTATCATATTTCCACTAAGGGAGAGAGAATACAAGCCATCAAAACAAGCTAAAGTCATGATAAAAAATATTCACAGAATCATTACACTAAGAATTTTGATCCATGGTTACATCAATTCACCTCCTTTTGATGAGTCAAAGAAAGAAATTCCATAAAAAATTCCCCAGCAACCTGTTTGTTTACTAAGATTTTTTCAGAAAACCTTAATCATAATGCCAATGCTATTCTCAAATAAGCCTTATCATTATTTTTTAAGTTCAATCATTATCCCTTATTCTATGATTCATCCTAAAAAGGTAAGACAAATTTCATGTTCTGATATTATCTATACGATTGTCATCTCATAAGCCCCAAATGCACTCCAAGCAACCATGAAAGCATGCAACATTTCTATTGAAAGACAAAGTGCATGCCCAATAATTCCATTTTACACTAGTTTTTACCACAACAGTTGAATGCCAACAAGCCACATATCCCAGTAGTCATTAGAGCCTACCTGATCGTTCGAAGTGGTTGTCATTGCAGGATGATTTTGCAAGTTTGAGAGTTCGTTGGTATGTCCAGCAAATCGTGTGCTGTATGTGGGCAAAGTCCTAATGTGTGTGTGTGTGTGTCGCTTCCTGCTCCAATATATCACAGCTCCCAAATGATCTTCATTGAAGCATGTTGCAGAAGAGTTCACACCATAGCGATAGCCGTTCAAACACAAGTGTGAAAAATCCCCCTATACACAAGACCATGGGCATTGCTGATAGTTCAATCAAAACCTTGGCATATACAATGACTACTATTGTTTATGGATGTGTGTGGGTATGTCACCTCCTGCTCTCAATACATTTAAGCCCTAACTTGAGCCTCATTGCATATTTTTTAAGTCATTGAACCGCACGTACGTGCCCATGCGTGTGTGTGTGTGTGTGTGTGTGTGTGTGTGTGTGTGTGTGTGTGTGTGTGTGTGTGTGTGTGTGTGTGTGTGTGTGTGTGTGTGTGTGTGTGTGTGTGTGTGTGTGTGTAGCTATTTAAATCTTAACTAATAAGATATAATTGAATTTTTAGATTCAAAAGACAGCGGGCTAGGGAACAATGAACAGATAAGTACAAAAATAACTCAGTATTATAATTATTTAGGTACAATGATTATAGGAAAGAGATCCTCTTTCAGTAAGCAAGTAGTAAAAGAACTTCCCCAGTCCTCAGTGAATGCTTCATTAAAGTAGGGTAGCTTGCCAAAAAAAAGAAAATCCTCCAAGATAAGATAGAGTCCTTACCTGCATCCATCCAAACAACACAACAATTCAGTTAGCCTTGGATGTGTTTTACAGGTATCAATGGACCATATCAGTTGTTATCCATGTCCATCTTATAGGATTTAATTACTTTAGTCAAGCTAGGTTATTTATTAGAACTTGTATGTTAGCAGTCTTTTCTTATTACTTCAAAGATGAGTGGTACAATCTACTTTCTAATATGAGTGGTGAAGTCCACCAAGAATCCAAACATTTCAACAGCCATGGCTCGGTAGCTATGCTTAAGCCCAAAATAGCAACCATATACTTACCTTCAAAATTAGCAATCCCATGGTATCATTGGTATCCCTTTAGACAAAGAGAGGTGATGTCCGACCTTTTCTGTATAAGATGCCTAATCATTTAATTTCTATTTTTTGACAACCAACGGTATCAGATGAGGGTAATGAATACCTCCTTTTTATAACCAATAAAACACTAGTATAGCTAGTCAGCAGAGTAGCAAGACTCCCTCTTTTTAATATGGAACCTCATTTTACGAGCCATAGCTTGGAAGCTATGCCAAAGCCGAAAATACCAGCCATATACTTACCTTCATAATCCCAAGATATCCACAAGTCATTAGCAACCCTTAAAGAACGGTAGTGTCCGGCCCTCACTGAGTAAGATACCTTACTTGTCCAACAACCAAAGGTACTAGATGAAATAAATAACACCCCAACCAGTTGCTTCATATGAAATTTCAAGTGCCAAACTGGACTTAAGCCCATCAGTTTATCAAGCCAAGCTAACAAAGACTATTTTAAACAAATAACTTCCAACCCTGCAAATCATGCAACATGTCATACTGCTTAATTAAGAGAGTAAATTAACGTCCTACAGCAGCTAAGAACAGAGCCCATATAACAACCAGTCTGCACACAAGCGCCAATATTACAACCAGTAGTGCACAACCTGTAGCGGGT
>NC_140936.1:58706152-58928652 GCF_014529385.1 Adiantum capillus-veneris | reverse complement strand
AACCTAAACAGATGATTCATTTCCCTTTGAGAGGAAAAAGAGGGGAAATGACAGTCTGTGATGCATCTCATTTTCTACAAAATACCAAAGGGTAAGGTAACATATCCGAAGCCAGTATTTGGTGACTTCAAAACACGTATTTGCCAATTCAGTAAGATAGGCATCTGCAAAAAAGATCTATCTTTCTAGTAGGTGATGTAATCTAGTAAAAAAGGTCTAGTCAATCTGCAAAAAATAATATTTACTCCCACACTAGGTTATGTGATGCCACAACTACCTACAGAATATAAGAAGACAGGGCCACACTTTCCGAAAACAGTATACAACAACCTCTTTAGCCAAAAAAATAAGTACCCTAGTTAGAACACAAATCTGACTGGGGTCTGTCCTCATACACAAAGTACCATAGACCTGTAGTATTACACCTTGCTCGATATATCTTATCAGCTTGTGAAGTATTTTTTTTTTAAAAGTTTGAAACCAGTTATCTACCATAATCCAGTATATGTTGCCATTTATATCCTACAAAAAATCCGAAGCTATGGTTACACATTTGAAGAATTTAATAATTTCCAAAACAACATTTTGTTGAATCAGTAACATAGACGGCTGGTCTGAAAAAATAGTTCCGGATCTGTTACAATACAAAGTGTACTACAATTAGTTTTGTATTCCAACTTACCAAGGAAACCGAACGTTCCAGCTCATTGTTTATAGCTTTAATTTTTTTTATGAAGTTCCGGCTATTTTCAGCCCTGAAGTATCCACTGCAGCCCTGAAGTATCCACTTATTCAGTGCTCACTTTCCTTTTGAGAAGTTAAAAAAAACTCATAGAGCTACTAAATTCCATTTAGTCACCATACCGATGTTCGAAACCAGGCCATTTTTCTTACGATAGGATATAATCTCAGTTAAAAAACAGTTTTTTTAAACCCAGACATTATTTACCCCATCACTTATTCCTCGGAGAACTCGCATTTTTAGCGGATCCTTACTGCACAACTGTCATAAGTAAACCTCAAGTAAAATACCCATTGATTCTTATCAAGAAAGAAATCTATTTTCCGAACCAGGTATTTTTAACAAGCAGACATATTTGATCAATGTTTAATTTCTACATTTAAATATATTCCACCGAAACGAGCTACAGCTACATCACCCAGCTCATACTTTCTTTTTATATATTCAAGAATCAAAAACAGATTTCTGTTAACCTGTAGATTAGGAGATGACGAAGCCTCCACAATAGCCTTCTCCGATTTTTTCGGCATGTTGAGCCACAGCAGCCAGTAGATAAATACACACATTTTTGAACTAACACACACAGAGGTGATAACAGAGCACGCAGCTAAGTGAGTATGATTACTCACCTTATGAGCCTATTTATACCAGTTGATGCTCCTCTGCAAAAGACGCGACACCTGAGTTGGACAGGTTTAACCCACAATGGAGGATGCCAGCACAGGCAAATACCATGGGATCCCCCACAGCCCAAGATCCGAAGATTTACACGCGAGATGCGCCATATCTGCATACTATAATCGGCAGCAGACCCACACACCAACACCTAAACGGTGGCGGGCAACAGAGGTAAGAAGGACTCAATGCAGTGAATACTACCACGCTACAGAGTAGAAATTAGTACAATAAAAAGAAAGTGTTTAAGTTAAATGTATAGCCCGGTCAAACAGTCCACCTCACCACAAGGTAAATAGATAGCATCAATTCCCATAGTCAAAGCCCGGTCTTTAAACTCAAAGCGAGTAAATTGTATCAGGCCTTGGATATACATACACAGCAGGTATTTACACCAGCTATCCCAACCCTACATTAAGCTTTAGCAATCCACTAGTGTAAAAAATGCACCGATCTACAATGTAAGAGTATAATCAATTTCAGGTACACTTTTCTATTTCCAATTTGGCTTAGGAGTCAAAAAATGGTTTTATTCTAGATGGTTGGTCATATATAAAACCCGAGTCTAGAGTATCTTTTCTAGAGTTAGCAGTCTTCAGCTATTTTGCTTCCCCGGTGTATTTAGTAAATTATGGCATATAGTCACGACCAGGTTTTTTCCATTAAAAATTGCACATCTCTTTATGTCAAATGAATCTATACGGCGAGCAACATTACTCCGTTATGAACTTCATCTATTTCCGCCATTAGGAACCTCTGTTTCCCAAACAAAGTGGTGGGCATATGAGGACCGAGTGACACGAGTGACCCTTTAGGGTCGTGAACATTTTAAGAAGAATATCCGATTGGTGATGGTTACTGAGGCAGTGGGCCTAGGGTCAAAGTATTATTACATCGAGCATTCATTAAAGCCCGGTTTTTCAGATCGGCTATATCTACTAGCCCAGTTTCTACCTCCTCATAAGATTATCTTGTACCGTAGTTATGGTCATCAACTAAGAGGATATTTTAATTGTACTCACCGCACTCGGGAGTATGGAGTAGCCTTGGCGACTCGTATCATACCTTTGGCTGAGTGTCCAAACACTTGCTTCTACTGTGACAGCTGTTTGTGTGATCATGTACTGGGCGGCATAATAGAGATGTAGATGAAGGGCTCCTGAAATAATCATCAGCTAAGCTTTTTTGTCCAGTGAAAGCTTTTGTGTGTGCGTGTGCGTGTGCGTGTGTGTGTGTGTGTGTGTGTGTGTGTGTGTGATAAACCAGCCACTACTTGTCATCTAGATATTGTGTGTGTGTGTGTGTGTGTGTGTGTGTGTGTGTGTGTGTGTGTGTGTGTGTGAGAGAGAGAGAGAGAGAGAGAGAGAGAGAGAACACCCACGTGTCTGCATTTGGAATTGTAACGGGTATCCATGGAATGCGGGAATTGGCATTGATGAGCTTACCAATGACTCCGATGTGATACTTCTTGTCGAAACATGGGAGCATGATGCGCAACGAATTCTTGGATTTGACAAATACGATGTACATTCTTTGATGTGGGCCAAAAATGCAAAGCAACGAAGAGGCCAAGGAGGCATAGCATGTATGACCAAAAAGGGTTTGAAAGATGTTTCCATTGTCAAAGAAGATAAGTATAAACGCTACTTATGGCTGAAAATCAGCCCACCAAATGGTCAAGTCATGTTTGTGGCCGGCTGCTACATTCCTCACTATGACTCCAACTTTTATGCTCGATTGAATATGGATAGAGATCAGCCCTTTGTTGAACTAGAGGAAGACATTGCTTATTACAAGGATCAAGGTGAAGTCATTGTTTTTGGAGACATGAATGCTCGCACAAATATGTTACAACACGACACACAACAAGTCGACATGCCGCATGTATCAAGAAGAGTGGATGACTCATACATGTATAATCGAAGTTCTAATGATGCAAAAGAAGTGGATCACTATGGAAAGTCACTTCTACATATGTGCAATAGTACCGGAATGCTCATTGCAAATGGTGTATCTCTATGGCAAGGCACCAATGACTTTACATGTAGAAAGCACAATGGTGCTAGCGTGATTGACTATATGTTGTTCTCAGAAGCCACTCTAGAATGCGTACAAAGCTTTACACTTGGTGAATGGAATCCGGAATCGGATCATAGGATGTTATGTATTGACCTCAAGTGTGGTAAACGGCCCGAGCATGTAGCCTCCAATCATGATGTGAATCATTTGTACCTACGTCTAGACTTCAAACGAGCACTTATATATGCTGATATGGTGGACCAAATGTTAAGCATGATAGAGCATCAAGGGAGCCCAACATTAGAATGCAAGTGGAAAGTTTTCAAAGAAGTAATTTTCTCTTGTGCGAAGGAATGCTTTTCGGCGAAACACATGTCTTGCAAAAGGTCTAAGAAGGGTAGCACCAAGAAGAAATGGTTTGACATGGAATGTAGTCAAGCCCGAAAACACTTGCTAAGATTGGATGCAATCAAAGACAAGGAAGTTTACTTGGAATGTTCACACACATACAAAGCACTTGTTCAAAAGAAGAGGAGAAGGTGGGAAGTCGAAAAACAACTTCTTTTAGCACAAGAGAAAGCACATGCATGTGGCAAGTTTTGGCAAAATCTAAAAGGCAAGCGCGTTGAGAGCTTTGGTGACTTGACTCTTGAGGATATGTATATGCATTGTAAGAACCTCTATGAGCAACCCAATGTTGATAAGATGGAGGGTTGTAGCTTCCTTCCATTTATGTCTCCCTTCTTTACCATTGAAGATGTATGCCGCGCGCTTGAGAAACTTGCTACTCGCAAGGCAGGTGACCTTCAAGGTGTCAAGGCTGAAATGATTAAATGGACAAGCAAGAAAATACGATATTGGATATGCGATATGTTTAACCTTGCACTTCAGTATGGCATGCCTCATGATTGGAGTGCAAATTGGATCAAACCTTTGCACAAAGGAGGAGATGTAAACAATGTGAACAACTATCGCACTATAATGGTTGGTTCTTTGATGGCAAAGTTATTTGGATGTATCATGGAGATGAAGATAAGTGAATGGGCTGAAAAGAATGGCAAACGTGCGCTTGGCCAAGCAGGTTTTCGAAAGCATCATAGCACTATTGATCACCTTGTCACTCTTCGAGTTCTTATGGAAGCGTCTCGATTGAAAGGAAAAAAGTTGTATTGTTGCTTTGTGGATTTCAAGAAAGCTTTTGACATGGTACCGCGAGGAAATCTTTGGAGACGTATGCAAAGCCTTCAAGTGCCGAGAGAATTTATGCATGCAGTCTTTCGCATCTACCAAAAAGTGATATGTTGATTACGTATGGGAGATGGAATTTCAGAATTTTTTGCAAGCACTATTGGTGTCAAACAAGGATGCCCCCTTTCCCCAACCCTCTTTGGGCTACTCATTGATGAATTGGAATACATGGGTCTTGATTTTATGCAGCAAGAAGGCATAGAAGAGGTTAAGATTGGAAATGCGGTGATCATGCTTTTGCTTTATGCCGATGATGTAGTGCTCTTGGCACATACCTTAGAAGATGCACAAAAGCTTATGAGTGTCTTGGAACGCTTTTGCCTACATAGCGGGCTGATCGTGAATGGATCCAAAACCAAGGTTATGCTTGTAAAGACCCTCAATGACGAAAATCCATGCATTGTATACAACAATGAGAAACTTGAAGTGGTAGATCACTTCAAGTACCTTGGCCTTGAGGTTCCATCCAATCATAAATGGAAGGATTGTGCAATGCGTCGCTTGGAAGCCGGAAAGAGGGCTTATTATGCATTTGAGAACATGTGCAATGCAGGAGAGATCAAGTGTTGGGCTCTCAAAAAGTACCTCTTTGACACATTGGTGACACCGGTGCTTCTTTATGGAGTGGAGGTGTGGGGTGGAAGCATCGGGAAGTCTACTTGGAAAGAGTTTAAGAATGTCCGAAAGCGTTTTCTCACCAACTTTCTCCAAGTCAAGACACAAACACCCTACATGCTCTTACTTCTTGAGTCCGGATCGCTTCCCATTGAGGTCTTGGACATGGAAAGGGTTGTGGAGTACATGCGTAAGACACAACGTAGCCCTTTGCATCGACTTCCTAGAATCGCATATGAAGCAAGTCAAAAGGTTCAAAAGACATGCAAGAGCAAAATACTAAGTTCGGGGTGAATGCTTGATATCAAGAAATGGTTTGGAAGATGGGATGCATGTCACTTGGTCAAGGATGCGTCGATCGACTCCCAAGTTAATGAGGCCTTCTTACAACGCCAATGTATCATGGCTTGGGAGAAATCTGGAGGTTCTCGCTTCAGCCATTACACCACACACGTTGCCCCAAACTACAAATCTCTCTTCTTCTCGGAACGAGGTAACCGAACCCATTCCTACATCCTTGAGCCCATATCGTTGAGTGCGATCCGCACCATTGCCTCCATTCGTATTAGCTCCCATTCTCTACGCTGCGAGACAGGACGTTGGGGCACTGGCGAGGAGTGTCATCGACTTTGCACCTTATGCCCTCGTCAAGTGCGAGAGAGTGAGTACCACACACTACTTGAGTGCTCAGCTTTTGACCACATTAGGTCCTCTTTTCCCCATATATTCAGCCATGAGCTCTCCCTACATACCTTCCTCTCCCAACCACGATGTGGACTCTCTATTGCGACGCTCATTTCAGCCATTTTTGAGCATCGAGAGTCACTTATGAACTCCACTCACACCACGTGACATGTTCATTTGGTCCCATAGGTCATATTTGACCTCCTAGGACGATAATAGAACTATCTATCTATCTCTCTCTCTCTCTCTCTCTCTCTCTCTCTCTCTCTCTCTCTCTCTCTCTCTCTCTCTCTCTATGTGTGTCTTTGCTTCACCACCAATGAATCTTGTTTGAGGAGTACATTTGTGCACTCATCTGCAATAAAGAAGATATTGAAGGTTCCATGGCCGAATGATTCTACTCTTTGCTGCATAGCAGTCCTTTAGAGAGGATACATTGGGAAGATTGAAGAACCTCTTTTCTTGTAAAACTCTTTACACAGATCTCCCTGCTTTGGTGTACCTTCAGGAACTATGCATTGTGAGGGAAGGGAGACGGGTACGGATTGTGCAGAGGCGGCGATGGTGAGTCATGAGGACTCTGCAAAGTTGATGATAGCGACAAGGCTAGTTCTTCTCCTTTCAAATTTTCATATTCTATAGAATCTAGGGTAAGTGTGTTCAGCCTTAGCAAATGGTTTCATTAAGCAGAACCTAAACAGATGATTCATTTCCCTTTGAAGGAAAAAGAGGGGAAATGGTAGGTATAGAGACAGAGAGAGATCCACTCCATGTGCTAGCTCGAACTTGAAGGGAGAGAGAGATATTTTTATGTGCTGATGTGAGGCCGAGATCTTCGATGTGTTGGCATTTCCAAAGAGAGAGCCCTATAATGGATGGGTGCCATCACGAGGTTTCTCTCTTGCTACAGATTGCAGGTCCGTGCTACCTTTCAAACATAGAGAGGGAGAGATAGAGATTTTGTGTGTGAAGGCCCAGAGAGAGAGAGAGAGAGAGAGAGAGAGAGAGAGAGAGAGAGAGAGAGAGAGAGAGAGAGAGAGAGATATGGAGTGTTTAATGGCGAAGACACACACAAAGAATGGCAGACTTCAAGGAACAAGGATGACGGGCAAGAGTTGGTTTTCTTTTGCTTTCAAATTCATAGATTCCTTTGAATCTCGTGGATGAGGTTTTTGGCTTGAAAATGTAGAGCTTGAAGTGAAGAATAAGCACGTCTAGACGGCTCATCAAACGAAGCCAAGGTGTGCAAGATATGACACTTTAAAGCCGAAGGTGTTTTCAAATCTGAGCTAGACAGGCCAAGTGATGATAGGTGGCCCAAGCCAGTTTCAACATATGGATGTAAATTGCTCATCATATGGAGCGTATCTGTCTTTTTAGATGTCAATCGGAGCCAGAATGAGAGAGTTATTTCCATATGAAGTTTCATTGGGGGCCATTTCTATGGTGTGCCATTCGAGGTTTTTTTTGGAGCCTTGCCAAGGTTTTTGTATGCAGAGTATACGGTATTTGAAGGCCATAGGAGGTGACAGTGCATCAAACGAAGTTCAAACGGGCAAGGTACTGAAGTTTGAGGATGGTGGCAGTCGCCGACGGATGGTTTTTGGTATTTTTCCTCGTTTTGATTGCCTCGGTTGGAGGGTCCAGCAAAATCCCAAGGATGTCAAAGTTCGCACGAAATAAAGTCGGGAATGGGGGGTTTCGGTGGCATTTTGGGTCCGAGAATTGGAGCCCTAGTACAAAAGTTGGCAAGGGAGTGAAGTTGCAGGGAGAAAATTCTTTTTAAAGGGCTTTTTTTGAGGTATCTTGTGAGCTTGGGGGGTTTGGTGGGCAAGCTCTTCGGTGCTGCCATGTGGCACTTGGGTTAAACCCATATGCACGGGTGAAAGGCAGAGGAGCAGGCTATATATGCACAAGGAGTCCCTCTCTAAGGGCCATCTCAAAGGAGTTTCTTGAGGCTTCCATGCGTGGTGAGCTATGGTGGCAATGTTCAGTGGCGTTACGGGCTCTGCTCCGACCAAGCGAGATGAGGGGGGCAATTTTGGGCGGAAATGACATGACGACATGGAAATCCCGACTATGGGATGATTCCCATTCAAAAACCTTTTTCAAGGCTCAGTGGGGGAGCACCAACGGCGCCGTCAGTGCCCCATATAAGCGATAGTGGGTACAATGGCTTGGAGATCAAGGAAGGAAGCCGAAAATAGAGGGCGGCCTCATGTGCATGCAAAAAGAGGGGTTCAAGAATACAAGGGGGCCAGAAAAGGAGGGCATACCGATGCCCTAGGGGAATTTTTGTTTGCATGTTGGGAGGAGGATGAAGTGTAAGGGAGAAGTCATGGAGGGAGAGCTCGGAGAGGGGTTCTCGACGGTGAAGGAGGAGGCTTAACGAGGAGCCTTGGCAAGAGTTTTTGGCAAGGGAAAGGCAGTCAAGGAGGAGCATGAGGAGGAGCTCTTGAGAGCAGTACTTTGGCCAAGGGCGAGCTCAACAAGGAGCTTGCAAACAGGATTTGGAAGAGGAGATTGGAGCCAGTAGAGGTGCCAACAAGGGGTCTTTTCTTATCGTGCTTGTGACAAGGAGAGCCACACGGAGGTGAAGTCAAAGTTGCCCAAATTTTTGTTGCTCAAGGTTGCCATGCCTAGCCGGGTGTATTTGGGTTTTATGCATGTTTGTAGATGGTTTTTTGGTTGCAATTGAAGCAAAGCATACCAATTTTTGGTGCCATTTCTTCCCCTTTCCCCCCTTCTTCTCTTTGCTCTATTCAAATTGTGTGGTGCCGGTGTTTGGGATGTGCGTGCCTCCCTTTTGGCGGAAGAAGCAACAGGCGGCCGTGGCCATTGTAAAATTCCTTTGTAAAGAAGCATCTCTAAGCCGGGAAATTGTCAAGGATGTATGATTATTCTTTTGGGAGAAATTGTATATTAGAGAGCCAGTTTTAGATTAGGAGCTTATGGCCGGACAAGCCATTTTTGCAAAGACCTAATCTATAAAGGTCATTTTCTGTAAGTTTTGGATAATCTTTTGGGAGGAAAAAACCGATAAGACAGCGTACGAAAGAGAGCTCCTTCTTGTTCCAACTTGTAATCTTCGCCATTGCGGCTACGGTAATCCAAATTCAGTTTTGTTTCTTGCATTGTGTTCCTCTTACTCTGCTCTTCCGTTCAAGTGTAAGCATTCAAGATTCGGTGAAGGTTTCAGACACATCCGTCTAGGCCTTAAATCGTTGTTTTGAGTGTTTATATGCGTATTTTATGTTGTTTTGACCCTAGGAGAGGCTTTAGGGACCTAAAAACGACCCTTTAGGATCATTCGTTTACTGTTTTTGCGTACTTTAGGACGAACGATCGCGATCGTTGTACCTCTCTAGAATGCTGCGACAGTGATAGGATATGTTCCTCATAGTCCCCTGTAGCTTCCCTTCAAGTTTCGTGCGATTTCGATATGATTTGCATAGTGAACGGGCGTGATGACTGTAGAGCTGTGTAGAAGGACATAGGCAGATTGCTTGGCTTTAGTGCGATTGATTTGCTTGTAGAGTTAGTAGTTGCATCTCTTCGAGTTCACTGCATTAGGATTGACAACCTAATGAGTTTCCATGCCTCATCCGAGTCGCTTCCCCTGTATCGATAATTTTATGTTGATGCTTGAGAGCTATGCTATGGACGACCATCGCGGCGACCCGCAAACATTGGCGCCGTTGCCGGGGAATGAATCTTAGGTGATGAGTGATCGAGTGCGTATTCAGGGTTTTCTTATTGTTCCAAAAGATAATTTCCATTCCATTTACATTTCAGTGAAGCATCTAGACAGGGGTTTAGAGCTTAGTGGAGTCTAGGGTCGGTGGACTGGCTAGATCTACTCTTGAGAGATATAGGGAGTTGTGAGTGAGGTTGCTTCAAGCAATTTTTCTCTTCAAATTTCTTTGTATCGATTGAGTACTGATCCATCATCCATTTTTTATCCTGTTTGTTTTGTTTGATTCATTTTCTTATGTTCTTTCATTTCTGTACTTAGGAGTAGGATAAGTAAATCACATTCCAGTCAGATTTGGGGTAAAAGTTAGAGTCGAGAAACCAGAAAACCATAACTTTGGCAAAAAGGCCATAAGACTCTGAAATTTTGAAAATCTGACCAAACAGAGCTGAAATTGATTCAAATCACAAAGTGGTAGCACCAAACACTGGGAAACACTTGTCAGAGGGAGCAGACAAAATTTCATCAGATTTGGCCTCTGCACTACGATCGCGATCGGTGTACCTCAGTGCCAGAATTGGACAAGATTTGACATGTGCCTTCTTGATAAGATTCTAAACAAGTTTGTCTAAAGCAACCACACCCAAAAACATCAAAAATCAAGGAAATCAGGCCACTTGGGTAAAACTAGCCTGACAGACCCAGAAACTGTAAAATCTTGACTTTTGATGATCCAAATGCAAAAAGACTTGGGGGATAGCCTTAAAACATCAGTGTCTACAAGCATGCCAAATTCGGTCTAATTTGGGCTCAGAACTGCGATCGCGATCGGTGTAACTAAGTGCCAGATTTTGACCAAATTTCATATGTGGGATCCTCAAGTGTATACAAACATAAAAGTCTAAAGGACCTAGGGTCAAAAACCACAAAAAATTGGTCAAAACCACTGAATACAGATCCAAGTCAAAAACTGCTAAACTGGCATAGAAATTGACTTTCAATAGACCAAAACACATCAAAACTGAGAAGAAAGCATATAGAGGGATAGCATGTACAGAGGGATAGTCAAATTGATAAAATTGGGAAAACAGGCACTTCCAACCAAGAAATGATAAAAACATGACTTTTTTGAGTCCAAATACAAAAGTGTCCGGCAGGTAGTCTTAAAATAGCCTAGTGAACAAGCTGGTAAAGTTTCATCTGATTTGGACCCAGAAGTACGATCGCGATTGGTGTACCTCTGGCCCAGATCTAGCTCATTTTTTACATGATCATAAACCTAGGTTACAAAAGATACCAGGAGTTTTCAAAACTCAAATTGGACATATTGTCAATAATCTGCAAGCAAAATTGTGTTAAGATCATTTTGAAGTGTTGAATCTGCTAACATTTGGAATGATACAGTGATCTCATAGCTATCCAGTGTATTCATTTGCAGAGACCGGTCAAGTAACAGCCCATGCAGTCGTCGGAATTGAAAGATTTTTCCATCTCCAGGTAAGAGGTTTGGATTCGGTCAGTAAATCCCACTTTCTTCATGTTTTTGAGGTCGGGAAAACAAATCAACACCAGACACCTAAATTTAGCGGATCAAACGAGTGTCGCGTCAACGGAGGAGAGTGTAAACCAAGGGATAGTACGCCAATTGGAACCGATCCTTGAAGAAGTCATTTCCGATACTTCTTCAGAGAGATCTTCAGAGAGCTTCGCAGAACACTTGGGGCAAATAAAACTAAACAAGAGAGAAAACATGGCCGCAGGACCATCAGACCCCTCGGCCACGCTAAAGCTATTGTTCATCAAGTATCAATATGACAACAAGCAAGGGGCCAAGATATACAAAGACGGTATGGACCGCTACTGTGTGAAAATAGAAGATAGACTAAGCGAGTTCAGGGACTTGGTGCCTGTAAGCTATAGTGGAGACAGGTACCTAGATGACGAGGGT
Organism: Adiantum capillus-veneris; assembly: GCF_014529385.1. Taxonomy (NCBI): domain Eukaryota; kingdom Viridiplantae; phylum Streptophyta; class Polypodiopsida; order Polypodiales; family Pteridaceae; genus Adiantum; species Adiantum capillus-veneris. The sequence goes on along the minus strand of NC_140936.1, from coordinate 58,917,027 downwards.
ATCATGTATTTGGTAGTCCTAAATCCTAACATTGTAGACAAGTGGGGATTGATGGGCACAAAAGCCAAAATAGACGAGGAACATGAGGAAAGGGCTCCAACAATGAACTTACCGAATGTGAAATTAAGGTGAGAAAACGAAACGATGCGAATCAACACGGATAATGTCTACCTGGGGCTATACAAGTACAATAATAGAGAGCAAGATCTCTATTATAGATGTGAGGAACCCTACGTTGGGGAGATGACTGAGCGGAAAAAACTTTATGTCTTCACCTACACCGAGGGAGTGAAAATGAAAATTGCCGCATATGACAAGTATGGAAGACGATATACAGCAATCGAAAAAAAAGAATTGGAGGGTTATACGTATTTTGGGGGACAACTTCACCATTACTATATCACTCCAAGCCCTCTTAGAACAGTACCTACAAGTGTTGTGCCAAAACCGTTAACCACAGGTGGAGGGGGGACTCATGTAGCTGATTCTTTCAGTCGACCTCATTATTCGATGCCAAGCCCCATGGGAACATTACATTCCAGAGAATCGATGGCTACGAATCGAGGTAGTACGGTTCCTATCTCTACACATACGGTTGTAGGTTCGACAGTCGCAGCCATCCCATCACATTTGCCTCCTAGTAGTAGATTTGGGGCGGGTGAGCCAACGAGAGCAACCTACGATCTCCCTGATGTACGAGAACGATTAAGTCGGGACACGGGAGCAATGAGAGTGACCGCAGACCATAGACGGATCAGACCTTCCCAAGTAGCGAAGTGCATGCCAAAGAAGTATAGCGGCTCGGGGGATCCATATGCCCATGTATCGCTTTTCAAGCAAGTCTTAAGAGCGGAACAGATCACTGATTTCCATACTCAATACGAGGGATTCGGGTTGACCTTGGAAGGGACGGCTTTAACATGGTTTCAACCTTTAAACCCTGAAATTTTTCTGAATATTGAACATGTATTGCGCGAGTTAGCAGAAGAATTCTCAAAACGGGGTATAAAGCATAATACTATATCGCAGATATATGCTTTTAAACAAAGGGAGAATGAAAAAGTGAAGGAAGCGAGCTTGAGATTCAAGCAATACATTGAGAGATGCCCGAGAAGAGAATTACAGCAGGACGAGAGATTGTCTGTGCTCTTCGTTGAAGGACTTAGGAATGAAACCTTGAAAAAGGACCTTCACTTGAAGGCCTTAGCACATTTCAACAGGTTACGAGGGAAGCATTATATCTTGTCGACAACTGCAAAGCATATGGGGAAGTGTCCGAGGATACTGATTCAATATCCAATGGCTCTTCATTGATTAGAGCGAACCCTCTACCAAGAAAGATGCTCAGGCGTCCTTGATGTCGACATCTGATCAATTGATAGAGGAGGTAACAAAGAGAATGCAACAACATGTGAGATCAAATCCGGTGATGAGACAGTCTCAGACGAGAAAGTGTGACGCGTGCGGGGGGGATCATCCGATGCCATGGTGCACACAACAGCCTAAAGCTCCAGTTGCGAGTGGACGAGTACTGAAATGGTGTGCCATAGAGCAGAAATGGACGAATCATAGCACTGAAGAGTGTTTTTATAACAAAAATTTTGTGAGGGAAAGACCGTATGGACCTCCAGCAGGACCATCTCAACCACCTCCTCCAAGGTATCAAGTTGGACCAAATATGAATATGGTAGCTAGAGCAGACAGACCTCAACCTGTGTTGGGTCAACAACCTCCATTACCACAGGAAAATAGGGCCATGATTAGATACGCTCAACCTTATGAAGCATCACCAGGAACGAATAGTACACTTAAAGTGTCTTATTACGAGGAACCAAATGAGCCTTATGCAACTAAACCCGAATCACAAATATACGCAGGCGAAGCATATCAACCGTGGGGAAATAGTGAGGGTATGGCACCACCAACGTATATAGCACAACCTTCGAGAGATCAATATTTGGTAGACGAGAGAACGTTAATGTTCATTGCGAACCAAAATTACAAACCAAGAGGATATCCCAATAGAACAGGACAACCTATGGGACCACCTTCTCAAAATCAACCAACAATTGGACAGTGATATAGATGTGGAAGTACGGATCATTGGGAGCGTAATTGTCCTTTCAAGGGCAAAAGAGTGAAAATTTTTGGGTTTTGTGACGGATGTGGCGTGAATCACATATTACCAGATTGCCCGAAGAATCTGGACAACAAGGGAAAAGCGACTATGAATATTGTGGGGGTGATAGCAAGTGCTAGTAGCGGATCAGAAACCGGTCCCATGATCCGAATCAATGCGATAACCAGAGCCCAAACTAAGGACTTAGGAAAAAACGAAACTTTGGAGAAAAAGGTCGAGTTGCCCATACCAACAGAAAATGAGAGTTTATCCATTAGAACTCAGCGAAAATCTTGGAAGGCAAAACAAGACAGGATGAAAACGAGAAGGTTGAAAACACAAATTGCCATGCAAAACGAGTTGCATGAAACAAGGGAACAACTCAAACAAGAGAGAGAGAGTAAGACAACTGAGGCCATCAACAAACCGAGGAAGGCGTCCTCAGGAGGATCAGTCTTGGTTGACAAAGTGCTAGAGCCGTTAGATGCTCTATTACAAGCATACGAAGCAAGGCTAAAAACAAATCAAACCTTAGAGCAAAGATGGTTGACTTATCCTCAACCAGAAGTGGAAACGAAGCGTTTGGAAATGTGTAAACACCTCATTGAGACAGCCCAGGCGTTGATGGAACCTGAAATAACTAGAACCCTACAACAAGAAGTATTGATTCACAAAGAGTGAGAAAAACTAAAAATCTATGAACCAAAACGATTAAACGAACCCAAGCAAGAAACAGTATTGCCACTGGATCATCGAGTTGTGCCAAACACGACTGATGACGCTAAATCAATGACGATGATGCCAATTCCGGAGGTGGAAGAACAATGGCCACAACACTTATGGGAAACCATTAGAAACAGAAAGAATGAAAGAGCGACATTACAATCTGCTCCAATTCCTGAAATTAACATGGATAATGGATTTTTTCCAGCCGATATACAATCGTTGTATGGGGATGCGGGAACGGAAATTTTGGTAGAAAGCAAAGCCCAATCCTTGAAAACCCTGCCTTCATTTATAGGTGAACATGAGGCACAATCGGAGATAAGGTTAGTTCCATCCCAGATAAGAACTATCCCACGTATGGTTGACTCAAAGAGTCTTCAAGAGATGCTGTCAACACCTATAACATGCACCATCACGCTGTCTGAATTCTTGAGATTCAAACCACATTTGTGAGAAGACATGGCAAAACATATGGAGCACAAGGGAATAAAGATTCCTCTTGTGAAAAACCCTCTGGGAGAAGAAAACGAACGGGAAAGTCAACCCAAAGCCCGACCAGTGCCCATAAACAAGGTCGGAGATTACTACGAAGGAGAGGAGGGTAACACAACATTACCTGTTGAGTATCAGGATATAACAACAATCACTACACTAGACAGTGGAGCTGGAGTGGCGATTGCTACAAAGCAAATCTGGGAGAAGTGGGACCGTCCAGCTCTCAGGAAAACTAGGATGAAACTGCAACTCGCAGATGGGTATGTAGAGAGGCCGTTGGGGATCCTAGACCAAATAATTGTAACTTCGTGTGGAATTAACTATGAGCACACCTTTGCTGTGGTGGATTTCGGCAAAACGAACAACTTTGACATTATTTTGGGACGACCGTTCATGCGTCAACTCAAAACGATACAGGATTGGGGTTACGATCAAATCTACCTAAGACACGAGGAACAAATAACGAAAATCAACATGAAGGATCACAGCTATAGAGACGTTGCAAAACACCAGCGTAAGAATTTAATTCTACCACTGTAAATGAAAGAGAAATACCTGCGTGGATGCAAACGAAAGCGCATGTCTGGATGTGTGGAGCATCCGAATGTGGTGAGATAATCCGAGAGGAATGCATTCTGGAAAGATCCGCCGAAGACGAGGCTTATTTCCCAGAACCTTTCCCCGAACATCTATTTGAGCCATTCGGGTGGACTCAAATATTGTCAACCTTGGACGTATGTGTTAACGAATGCACACGTACGAAATTTTGTGACGAAGAACGATATGACCTAGTAACGTTGCAAATGGCTAGCGTTGTCCTTGAGTCGGGATCAGAGAATGAGGAATAGGAAAAACCTCCACGTGAGACTGGTTGTAAATGAATAACTGATGAGGTATCTGTAGTGAACGATAGGAATAAAACAGAAGAGGAATTCACGGATTCACTATGCTGTGACTTTCCATCATTGGACGACGAAAACCAACTGATAGAGGCTGATGATGAAAGATCAAGCGCATCAGAGACGAACGGAAAATACAAAATGAGACAGGACAAGTTTTACGAGTTTCATTACCAAAAACCTAGTCGACAGGAGCGGTATAAATCCAAGAGAGCCAAAAAATCAAGGGCGAATAAGCATAATCCTATGTCTCTTGTCAATGACAGAACGGGATATCTAAAACTTGTCAAAGCTGAGGATTGTGTCAAAGACATGGTCACTGGCCGGTTTACCAAAACTAAACCATGGGAAAACAACAAGAAGAACAGACACGAGAAGCGGATGACTAAGTCGCAAAAGGAGAGGAGAACGGGGTACGAAATGACCAAAACAGAGAGGAAAGCAGAGTACAACAAGCTCAAGCAAACCCTTAGAGACATATGGACAACCGACTTTGAAACAAATGACGATACGGGTTCTGACAAGATAGATGCACCGTCCCATTATAAGAAATATACCATACAACATAGGAAAATCATAGTGCAACAACCTATGAGGGAATTAAAAGAATCGGGTACATTGTATGACGGCCCTGAAAAAGCCAAACGAATAGATCTAGCGGAGCCAAGAGAAGATCCAAAACCTGCATATATTGCCACGGATCTTACTGATGAGGAGGAAAAGCTTTTGGTAGCTACTCTTAAACAATATAGAGATGTGTTTGTGTGGTCGTACAAAGATCTTAAGGGGGTGGATCCTAGTATCTGTCAACACATGATACCCCTTAAGAATGACGCGAAACCCAGCAGACAACGTCCCTATACTTACAATGAAACATTTGCTAAAAAAATCAAGGAGGAGATAGATAAACTTAAGGAGGCAGAGTTTATTTACGAAATTGAGCACACCGATTGAGTTTCACCAATTGTGGTGGTTCCGAAGAAAAACGGAAAGTTGAGAGTGTGTGTCAATCTCAAGAAAGTAAACGCTGCTACAATTTGAGACAACTATCCCCTACCCATTACTGATCATGTAATAGAAAGAGTAGCAGGCAAAGAGGCTTATAGCTTCTTACATGGCTTTTCGGGTTACAACCTCGCAATAAAGCCAGAGGATCAGCACAAAACAGCTTTCGCAACTGAATGGGGTATTTTTGCATTCCGGGTAATGGCTTTTGGCCTAACAAATGCACCAACTACATTTCAAAGGCTAATGGGTCATGCTTTTAAAGAATATCTAAGACAATTCTTAGAAATTTACATGGATGACTTGTGCGTTCACTCCCTTGTAAGACTGGAGCACATAGAGTACTTGACCAAGGTGTTCGAAAAATGCAAGCTGTATCGGATTTGCCTGAATCCAGAAAAATGCGTCTTCATGGTAAGACAGGGCAAAATACTGGGACATATAGCATCCAAAAATGGGATTTCGACAGACATGGAAAAGATCAGCGTCATTGTTGATCTACCACGACCAAGAAAAGTGAAAGAGGTACAAGCATTTATGGGTCATTGTGGGTATTATCGTAGATTTATCTACTCATACGCTATAATTGCAAAACCACTTTACGCGTTGATAACTAAATTTGAGTGGACAGAAGAGTGCGAAGAAGCTTTTCAAACGTTGAAGCAGAGATTAATTTCTGCTCCAATATTGAAAGCTCCGGATTGGGAAAAGATCTTTCACATTCACGTGGATGCATCAACGTATGCAATAGGATGCATACTTGCACAACCTGGAGAGAACAACATGGATTTTCCAATAAGTTACTCCAGTAGACAATTGAACAACGCAAAGAGGAATTACACGACAACTGAGAGGGAGGGATTAGGTATGGTCTATGCAGTGAAAAAGTTTAGACACTACTTACTTTCCAATAAATTTGTATTCTTCGTTGATCACCAAGCACTGCTCTACTTAGTAAACAAACCTTGCAGTACGGGAAGGATTGTTCGATGGTTCATCATACTGCTTGAGTTTGATTTCACAGTAATGGTCAAGAAAGGTACTACACACCAAAGAGAGGACCATTTATCTAGAATGATGCATGGAGAAAACCCTGTAGGAGTTGACGATGATCTGCCAGATGCGTATCTTTTCAACATAGAAATGGTTCCAAGATGGAGCGAGGACTTAACTCCTTTGCTGACTATCGGGTCTTTGAATATGACAAGACAACCATCTACCATTACAGCATCCAGATCATTGGTAATGTTAGCGGGCCGGTTATATAAACAGGGAACGGATCAAATCCTTAGGCTTTGTGTTGAACCTGACGAACGGGAATTGTACCTAAACCAGGCTCATGTACAAACAACGGGAATTCACAATGGGCACAGATGTACCAAAGATTGATGAGAACGGGTGTGTATTGGCCAAAAATGCAACATAGTGTTCATATGTATGTCAAATCTTGTGTCAAATGTAAGCTTCAAAAGCCAATAGAACACGCGACTCTATTCAGATTGTCTGTAGCACCCCGATGGAGTAACTACATCGTTGAATACCTCACCACCAGGATACTGCCTGACGGGATGAGTAGATCGCGAATCAAACAATCATGAAAGAGGCAGAAAACTATGTAATGATTGAGGACGCTCTTTACAAGAGGGGAAAGGACAATCAATTGAGAATGTGTGCGACCGAAGAGGAATACATTCCTATCTTAGAGCAAGCACACAGCAGACAAGCTGGTGGACACTTCTCAGCTGACAAAACGGCCAAAGCAATTCTTATTGCGGGTATATGGTGGCCTACACTATTCATGGATGCTGCAGAGTTTGTCAAACGATGTGATGAGTGCCAGAAAACGAAAATTCCGAGAGCGCGCGACGATATGCCCTTAAGGCCAATGATGGGGGCAAGAGCGTTTGCACAATGGAGAATAGATTTTGTAGGACCGATAGCACCTCCGAGGCATAAAACGCACGCTCAATACATTATAGTGGCAACAGATTATCTAACAAAATGGGTGGAAGCTAAAGCAACAGCCAGAAATGATGCAAAAACGACAACACAGTTTTTATACGAGAACATTTTCACCAGATATGGCTTACCAATTGAGCTCGTGAGCGATAGAGGCACTCACTTCATCAATGAAGTAATTGAATTCCTATTGCATGAATTCCTGGTAATTCACAAGAAGTCCTCTCCCTATCACCCACAAGCGAACGGCCAAGCAGAAAGTACGAATAAAATTTTGGTGACAATTTTCACCAAAATTGTCGGCAAATCGAGAGCTGACTGGGATCAAAAGCTGCATTCAGCTTTATGGGCATATCGAGTAGCTTACAAAACATCCATCGGAATGACTCCATTCAACATGGTTTATGGAGTGCAAGCGATTTTGCCACTTGAATTCCTTATTCCCACACTTCGAGTCGCTAAACAATTAGAATGGACGGGCCATGAATTATCCAATCAGGTAGATATCCTAGAAAAACTAGATGAAACTACATTAAGAGCCGTTGCGTCAATCTACGCGCAAAAACGAAACATCAAATCATTCTTTGATCAACACGTAATCAGCAAGGAATTTGCTACTAGGGATTACATTTTAATGTATACCCTAAAACAACATTCCCGAAAACTCAAAAAGCGAGGGAATGGATCCTACGTGATTCATGACATATCATCTAGCGGTGCCATCAAACTTGCGATATTCGAGGGAGAGGAAATGCCTAACTGGATTAGTGGTTGCAGACTAAAGAAATATAACTTTCCACTAACCACAGAGATGCTTGCCAAAATTGTTACCATATACATGTGGTAGTGATGTGTGTGAACACACTAGGACCGCCGGGGCATTTTTTCCCTCTTTAGGAGGTTTTTTCCCCCGTGCATTGTATATACGCCCATCACTCTAGGGCTATCTATCTTTTCATTGCACACTAAGTAACACACTCTCTATTGTGTGCCTTGAGCTTCCTTCATCTTCTCCAAGCTATGTGTGTTTCTCTGCAACCCTAATTCCAACAATTGGTATCAGAGCAGGTCACGTCCTCCCGGGCTTAGTCGCCAGCTGCTCCAGCACACGCCTGCTCACTTTCTCCGATTTCAGTGAGCTTTGGCGAGCGTTCGCAGGTCGACAAATATTTTGGGTGAGCTCAAAGAGCTCGGTCTGCTCAGAATTTTGATTTAGGCTCATTTCGGCCTCCGTTTCCACTACAGGCAGTACTGCACAGACTATTTCGTCATTTTGTGCAGATTTTCTGTCAGTGCCATTTTCTACATAACAGGTGCCTTATAGTCTTCTACGGTTTGTGCTATATAGCACAAGTTGTTCCCGCTCCATTTCTCCTATTTTCGGGCAGTTTTCACATCAGGTGCAGCATTTACCATGGCTGACAACAACAACACAGATGTGTTCAAGATGTTTGCTGCTGAGGACAGGTTGGATGGGGACAACTACCCTATGTGGGCTTATATGATGCAACATGTTCTTGTGTCAAAAAGTGTCTGGAACATTGTGCAGGGCATTGATGTACGTCCTGGTTCTGAAGATGTAGGCGATGTTGAGGATGTTGCAGGTCTTGCTGCAAGGATTGCAGCTGTTAGAGTTGTTTTGCCTACGGCAGAACAAGCTCGTTGGGATGTTAAGGATGCGCAGGCTCATGCATTGATTGCGTTGTCTGTGAAGCGCACCATTATTCCTCACATCCGTTCAGCAAAATCTGCAAAACAGGCTTGGGATATTCTAGCAGGTCTTTATGCAAGCCGCAATGAGGCTAAAATTGCTTTGCTGCGTAAAGAGCTAGAGTCGAAGATTATGCATGAGGAAGATGATATGGACACTTTCCTTGCTAGTGTCAAGGATATCAATGAGCAACTCATTTCTGCAGGTGAAGTCATTTCGGACAGTTCCCTTGTGCAGACTGTTCTTGATGCCTTACCAGATTCCTACCAGACTTTTGCTAGTACTTGGAGACTGATGACCCAAGGAAATCCTGAAGTTGTCAAGTTTGATGCATTATGCACATTGCTGTTGCAGGAGTCACTTTCTAGAAAAAACAGGACTAGGCAGCGTGCAGTTGAACAGGCTTTTATTGCTTCTCAAAGAAAGGGTGGTAACAGTAATGCAGCCACTTCTTATGGTTCTGCTGCGAGTGGCAAAAATTATGTTTCTAATGCTTCTGCTGGCAGCACTTCGTCTGGAAATTCTGGTGATAAGGGCAAAAAGAAGATGCGTTGCCATTATTGTAAAGCCAATGATCACTTGATCAAGTCGTGTCCTAAGTTGAAGGCCAAAGAGGATAAGAAGAAAGAGGGTGGTTCCACTGCAAATGCTGGTTCCACTACAAATGCAGCCATTGTTGAGTCTTCTGTGAAAGGAGATTGTGATGCTGATGTTGATGCAGAATGGGCTTTTAGCGCAGAGTGCACTTACAATCCTACTATCCATGATGCATGCTTGTCAGTTGCTGCAGATTCACATGTGTGGTATTTCGACAGTGGTGCTACAAAGCAAATTACCTCACATCGTGAATTGTTTACCTCTCTCGAGTCTGTCCCTCATGGGAATTCAGTCACTTGTGCCAACAACGCCTCCTATCCAGTTCAGGCAGTTGGAAAGATTGTGCTCACTGCTGCTAATGGCAGTTCCTTCACACTTGTTGATGCACTTTATGTACCTGGGATCAAGAAGAATCTCTTGTCTGTATCCGCACTTGCTAGACTTGGACTTGTAGTCAAATTTGTGGATGACAGATGTACTGTTCATGATCTCAGTTTTGGTGATGAAATTGTTGCATCTGGCCTTTTGTGCCGTGGGCTGTATAAGCTCACTTTGTATGACAAGTGTGCACAAAATTTTGCAAATGCTGTTGCAGATTCAAGGGCTATTTCAGATGCAAAACTTTGGCATGCACGTTTTGGTCATCTGAATTTTGCCAGTTTGCTGCGTTTGCAGAAATCTGATATGGTTGCTTCTTTGCCGCCTCTTGAAGCACCTATCAAACATGTTTGTGAAGGCTGTATTCTGGGTAAAATGCAGCGTTCTAAGTTTCCAAAGGATGGTTCAGTTAGGGCCACATGCAGGTTGAAGCTTGTGCATAGTGATGTTTGTGGGCCCATGCAAACTCCGTCCTTGGGCAATTACCTGTACTTCGTGACTTTCATTGATGATTACTCCAGGCATGCATGGGTATTTCCGCTTAAAGCGAAGTCCGAAGTTTTTATGTGCTTCAAACAATTTTTGGCTATGGCTGAAAATGTCTCAAAATGTACTATGGGCACCCTCCGTTCCGATCGAGGGGGGGAGTATTTGTCTCATGAATTTAATGCATTTCTGGCTAGTCGTGGGATAAAACACCAATGTACAGTGCCTTATACACCTCAGCAAAATGGTGTTGCTGAGAGGAAAAACAGGTCACTAACGGAAATGGCACGATGTATGGTCAAAAGTCAAGCTTTGCCGCATTCTTTTTGGCTTGAGGCCATCATGTGTGCCACTTATGTACTTAACAGGTGTCCTACGAAAGCTTTGCAGTCTATTACTCCATATGAAGCATGGCATGATAGAAAACCTTCTATTGAGCACATGCGTGTTTTTGGCTGTTTGGCATATGCTTTGGTGCCACAAGTGCAGCGCAGAAAATTGGATGATAAGGCTGTCAAATGTATTTTTGTTGGTTATAGTGCTGAAAGCAAAGGTTACAGGTTGTATCATCCGCAAACAAAACGTATTTTGGTTTCACGGGATGTAGTGTTTGTGGAAGACTCTGTTCAGCCCTTGCTGTCATGTACTAGAGACAGTAATGTAAGCTCACAGGACATTTATGACACTTTGTTGCCTCTTTTCAGTGGTGGAAATACGAATGTAAGTTCCAATGACGCAAATGTACAGCCTATGGGGGTTTCTGAAAATGTTTTAGAATAGCCTATCACTGATGCAGATGTACATGATGTACTTGATGAGGAAAGGGCAGAAAATGAGCAGGCTAGAGGTATGCCAAAATGGCTGGTGCACACTTTGCGTGACAGTAAATTGGATGCACCTTTATCTAGTCGTACTCGTTCAGGCTCTCGCCATGCATCTTATGCATCAGATTGTTATGCTTTGGCTGTGTCTAGTTTACATGATGTTGAGGAGCCTCTGTCTTTTGATGAAGCACAAAATTCAGAAAATTGGATTGCTGCCATGAAATCAGAATATGATGCACTTATAGAGAATGACAGATGGACTTTATGTGATTTGCCTCCTGGCAAAAAGGCCATTGGTACGAAGTGGGTTTACAAGTTGAAACGCAAGCCGGATGGTGAGATCGATCGCCATAAGGCTCGACTTGTTGCAAAGGGTTATGCACAACAAAAAGGCATAGATTATGAAGAGACTTTTGCTCCCACTTGTCGTATGACTACTGTGCGTTTTCTATGTGCATTGGCAGCTCATTTTGGTTGGGATGTACATCAATCAAACATTGTTACTGCTTTCTTGAATGGTGACATATTTGAGGAAGTTTATGTAACGCAGCCTCGCGGTTTTGTCATAAAAGGACAAGAGGACAAAGTGTGCAAATGTAAAAAGGCTTTGTATGGGTTGAAGCAATCTCCTCGTGCTTGGTATGAGAAAGCTGACACTCATTTGGTTAAACGAGGCTTTCGTAACAGTCCAACAGAAAGCACATTGTATGTAAAGCGTGAGGATGATGTATTTCTCATTGTGGTTCTTTATGTTGATGATTTGCTGATCACTGGACCAAATGAGAGACATATTGTTGAATTTAAGGCTGATTTGAATGCTACTTTCAAGATGAAAGATTTGGGGCTGTTGCATCATTACTTGGGTATACAGTTTAAGCAGTGTGATGGTGGTATTGCCTTGTGTCAGAAAAGTTACATAGAGACATTGCTATGTAAGTTTGGACTTGAGGATTGCAAACCTATTGCCACTCCCATGGAAACAGGTTTGAAGTTGAGTCTACATGATGTTGGCGATCCTGCTGATGTCACTCTTTACCAAATTGCTGTTGGCTGCCTCATTTATGTATGCAACACGAGGCCGGATATTCAGTTTGCAGTCTCACAGGTCAGCAGATTTATGCATAGCCCAGGGTCTAAGCATTGGCAGGCTGTCAAGAGGATTTTCCGCTACCTTAGTGGCACTTTACATCTTCGCTTGTTTTATCCCAAGGGGGGATCATTGCCGCCAGACTTACATGCTTTTTCGGACTCAGATTGGGCTGGTTGTTTTGACACGCGAGTGTCCACAAGTGGTTTTTGTTTCATGCTTGGCAGTTCATGTATATCATGGTTGAGCAAGAAGCAACCTACTGTGGCCACTTCGAGTTGTGAGGCTGAGTACAGGGCAGTCTTCACAGCTACGGTTGAGTGTGTATGGCTCAGACGCCTTATGGTTGACTTGGGTGTTGGACAGGACACTGCCAACACTATCTACACTGACAGTCAGAGCGCATTGGCAGTTGCGAGGAACCCAGTTTTTCATGCTCGCACAAAGCAAATTGAGGTGCATTACCACTATGTCAGGGAGAGGCTCTCAGCAGGAGAGATCAGCTTGGCTTATGTGCCAACACAGGACAACCTTGCAGATCTTTTCACAAAGGCATTGTCTCGTGAGAAGCTTGAAGCTTTCCGCAAAGCTTTGGGCTTACTCCCCTTTGTGGACTGATCCTGTCCTCAGGGCATGGCACTTCCTTTTACTCATGTGCCAGCTCTCGTTCACCGCATCACTCCAGGGGGGATTTGTTACCATATACATGTGGTAGTGATGTGTGTGAACACACTAGGACCGCCGGGAAATTTTTTCCCTCTTTAGGAGGTTTTTTCCCCCGTGCATTGTATATACGCCCATCACTCTAGGGCTATCTATCTTTTCATTGCACACTAAGTAACACACTCTCTATTGTGTGCCTTGAGCTTCCTTCGTCTTCTCCAAGCTGTGTGTGTTTCTCTGCAACCCTAATTCCAACAAAAATACACGCTGCGAAGCAACGCAAGAACAAAGCAAAAGAAACAAAAGCTCAAGCGCAGGAGGAAGCCAAAGTCAAGATTTTAAAAAGAAAACAAGCATTACAATAACAAAGACTTCCTACACCAACGAACACGGCTCGAATTCCTTTAGCTATCATTCAAACTGATGAGCAATGGCAAACAGGAATTGATGTTCGAATCAATGTCAAACTCCCACATGGCAGGTATCAGCGAGAGCATTAATTGACACAGGTGCAAGAGTGAATGCGGTCAACTTCTCCACTTACAAGATGCTAACAGATGAACCACTCGTGCAATCCACAATTGATCTACGAGCGGCAAACGGTGCAACAATGCCAACGATGGGGATAGTAAACTTGCCAATCAATCTTGATGGAAACAGTTGCCCTCATCAATTTTTCGTAATGAAAGACGGAGAAATCAGAGAATCAATATGTTTAGGAGTTCCATGGATAAGAACGTACAATGCAGTCACTGAATGGTCGGAACATGCGTTAAGGTACACACACGACTCTAACATGTACATGACTCCATTCGCAAAAACAGATCACTTGTGGCCAAGTATTCCCATCGACAATAAGCAATCGGCTATTCAACCAAAAACAACCCAGAAGGTTATTCAAAAGGTTTGGATCAGGAAATCATTGCTGACCAACAAACCGAGCAAGATATGGCTACCTAAGGGCAAACTCCTAACGGAAGCGGCATCATCTCCAAAACCTTCCGACGCTACTTCCAAGTGGAAATGGCAACAAAAAAAGGATAACGTTAAAATACCAGAGCTCAAAAGGAACACCAAAACTCAAACCACGAGGCCTGAATCTTCCAAATTGCATTAGAAACCGGTGAAAACTAAAGCAGAATCGGTGCAGATGCAACAAACCACATATAAATGGGTTCCAAAAATAGTTGCTGGCACAACACCCACAATCAAGGAAAGAGCAATTCAACTAGAGGCTCTCATGTTCCATAAACAGCTACCCTCACCATCAAAGTCCACTGAAAACTATATTCAGTTCCCACATCATGCACAGCATATTGTTACCCAACGCATTGTCTCAAACATCAGAATAGGGCCACATGACACGGCCATGCATAGACACAGAGTTCAAAACCCATGCACATGCACCACCCTTCGTCCGGGACGACTCGGACAAGGAAGGGGAGAGTAACAGTCAAGGCCATTAAGAGATCCAAGGTGTATATATTTACATAATGTGTGTGTTTTTTTCATTATTTAGAGTTCAGTTTTGAACAAATTCGATCAAAACCTAGCATCTTTTAGCAGTTTTTTTTTTGTATCATCCGACTAGCATAATAATGAGCTGTAATGACAAATTCGGAGCATTGGGATGCTTCAAGAGAAAATATATGCTTAGGGGTGAGTATAATAATTTTGGCTAATTTTTCGCCAGTTAATAAGTATTTTCATTTTATTGTGTTTGATTTTCGTTAATAAAACATCTAAAATTCAAAAAATCTCGCTCACAAGTGTCGGAATCAAGTTCTGGAAGCAAACGCCGAAGTATCATGATAAAATTATCAAGCATGGAAGATATGAAGCTAATCTGAAGATGTCAAATTTCGACCTCAATGATCATGACTACATTTCGCCAAAATCGCATCAAACGGTCATACGACGCCGGAATGATGAACGGTTCGACCCACAAGTGGTATGCAGATTAAATCAGGATCAATGGTGAGAAAAATCAACCCGGTGTTATGAAAATCTCGGGAAGATATAAGTCAGGTAGGCCAAAGTCTAGCTCATTGTTCATTTTCACCTTTTGAGAGAGAAGGAGAGAGCTTTTTTGACCTAGAGCGAGCTGCCACATTTCTGCCCCATACGGACGGTTGGAGCCAGAATTTCACACCAGATTTCACAGGTATGTTCCCTATTAAGTAAAGATCAAGTCTATTATGCATGCAAGCGCGAATCTTTTCACAAACGGGCGAAAGGATCGAATCAAATTCGGATTGGGTCAAAGAAGTCGAGGGCCCTTAGAGGCATCCATGCAAAACTTCTTTCAGCCACAGAACACATCAGTGTGCTCCCCACAAGGCCAAGAACAAAGCTATGTGGTCAAAACCATATTTGGTGGTGGTACACCGATCGCGATCGGTGTACCTCCCTGACAAAAACTGGGACAGATTTTGCAAAACACCTCCCCTCAACCGCGCCTACAACCTGCTGGTGTCAAAACCAAATTTGGCCTCCATGGTACGATCGCGATCGATGCCCCATTTGCAGGTTTTGCAACTTTTGAGTTGGCCCATGCTTGGAACTCAGATAAAAGTACACCCTCTTGAATTTTCAAGGAAAATGCACAAATTTTGCTCATAGAATGCGCCCAATTTGGCAAACACAACCAAAAAGGGAAAATTTGACCTAATACTACCCAAATTTGGTTAAAAAAGATGATGGATGGTTTGGAAGGAATACTTGTCCGACTAAGGGTCAGGACAATTACAGGAAACCTCAGATGGATCTCAGAATCTCCTACAAGTACAGATATGGTAATTTCAGTTTCGAATGATCACACAAAGCTAGACTTGGAGCCGAGGCAATGCCAAAACCACCTTAAGGATGCTAAAACATCACATGGATATCCAAGAAATGCCTGAAAAGTGCACAGATCTGGGAAACCTCCTAAGACAGGGTCTAAAGTGCCTGATAAGGTCAAAATCAGACAATGCAGTAGGCTGATAGTAGCAGAACATCATAGGAGCAGTGGCAGCTCCATAACTAACTTCAACTAACTCCAGGATCCAACCAAAATTCATCGGGGAAACCAAATATGGTTAGACTTAGTAAAATATGGTCAAATAGTGAAAAATTGCTCTAAATTGTTCATTTTAAGTCCAAACTTGAAAATAAATCATCAGTGCGCTAGGCAAGCATAGGAGTTCATGACCATCCAGTTTCCCCCAAATTTGGCCTCTGTACTACGATCGCGATCGATGTACCTCAAACCCAGAATTTGACCAAAACCTATCAGATCCCTTGTACACATCTTGTTCAAGTCACCATCCAAGTTTCAAGCCAATTGGACAACAAAAACTCATAAAAAATCAGAGTCTAGTCCAAAACTCCCTTGTAACCCAGAAATGGGACCTGTAAACTCAAAAGTGGTCCAAAAAACACACAGGATGGACCAAAATGACCCTCTAACTATCAGCAACCCACTCATATGATCAAATCCAAATTTGGCCTCTGTACTACGATCGCGATCGGTGTACCTCAGATCCAGAACTGGCTCAATTTTTTATCAGTCATAGCTCTAGCATTCCTAGTCCCACTAGTGAAATATGGACAAGAATGGATGAAATTTGTTCAAATTATGATCAGTTTTAACTTTTGAACTTTTTTTTACTAAAAGTCTAAATGCAATTGATTGCGAAATGAAATTCCTGACAGCTTGTGATTCTCCTGACACAGAATGCCTCGCCCAAAGAAAGACAGGCAGTGGACAGCAGCACCATATGAAGTGGAGGAGCTTGCAGCAAATGAGAAGGCTCACATCTCGGATGAAATACTGGCTCAAATCCCTGCCCACATCTTCATCTCAAAGTTTAAGGATGTTGATGGCGACTTGGTGAAGACAACTATCATGCCACGGGAGATATGGACTCTCCACCAAAGGCCGGAAGTAATAGAGGCTATGCGGGCGATACACTTGGAACAATGCGGGCGATACACTTGGAACAATTCTTCAGATTACAGCCATGGGGAACGGATTACATGAGGGCCCACGAACTCATGAGCTCAATACAATATGATGGGCAGGAAATGCTCACAGACAAAGATGGGTCAAAGGTTAAAGTAAAGATCACAAAGGAGATCATCAATGAAGCCTTGCATTTCCTCCCAGGGCAACACGATTTGTTAGCAAAGACAAAGTCACTAGACAATGAGAAGGCATTCGTCAAAGCGAAGGAGAACAAATACAAATACACTGACATGATCTACGGAGAGCTGGAGTTGCCGATGAGATTGATATCTCAACATTTCAGAGTTCAAAAGCCTCCTCGCTACACAGAGCCAATCCTGCACATTGTCGTAGTCATGGCTCTAGCGACAGAAGATGGTAGATACATTCGCTGCGACTACGGATCTTATATTCTGGATAATCTGATTGAAGCAAATTTGAAAAGCTCGGCAAAAAACAAAACCTACATGAGTGCAAGGCCGATGCTAACCAGAATAGCATACCAGGCTTTAGGCATGATCGAGGATTTGCCAGCTGCCAGCTCACAAACGACCTTGATCCAGAAAGCTAAGCTAGTTGCACACTCTGTAAGGACAACACCTGGCGCTACATCATCGCGCTCAGCGAAGGCCACCAATAAAAGTTCTAGTGATGAAGAGAAAACGGAGACAGATGACGAAGGGAAGTCTCAAGAGTCTAAAGATAAAGTGCCTTCAGAGTTTGAGGAAAGTGAGGAGGAAGATTCTACAAAGCCGCTTGAGAGAAAAAGAGGAGAGAGAAGTACAATACCGCAGTCGGACTTGCAAAAAGCGTATGCGGAAGCCCAGAAAAGGGTCGAAGAAAGACGCACCAAATTGCGGGCTGACAGACAAGCTCGAGCAGTGGAAACCCAACACGCAAAAAAAACGAAGATTAGAAAGGGAAAGACAAGAAAGGATAGAAAATGCAACTCGCCTATGGGCTGAGAAGCAAAGACTGGAAGCGGAACAAAAGGCTGTTGAAGTGGACATATCCTCACAGTCCACGGAACAAACGAAGGAAAAAGACGCGGCTGAAGAGCAGAATCAGGCTAAGCAGCTTAAGCAGATCCAGAGAGATAGGAATCTGCATGCGCGATGCGCGGCGGATCTCACCCGCCAAAGAATAATCAGGATCCTAAAGAAAAGGAAAGCGAAAGCATCTGCGTCGTAACAAGGCGAGGAAACTTCCAAAAGGAGGCATGTGCGAGAAAAATCGAGTCCACCTCCTCCCTCGCCTAGAAAATCACCTCCTCCCTTGCCTAGAAAATCACCTCCGCCATCACCCAAATCTCCACCTCCTCCCCCTTCTCCATCGGACAAAAAATAGCCAACTCCTCCCCCTTCAACCTCGTAAAAGTAAGCTTTACCACCTACAGAATCAATTGGATACCAAGAAGCATGTCAAGCAGTGGCTGGATTTGATTATAAGCAAACACTCCGAGAGTTAGAACGGCAATTCCAGTGTCAATATGTGGTGTTGACTGAACAAGAAAGGCAGGTACAGAAAGCCCGACAAAAGCAAGAATCAGGGCAAGAAGAGTTAAACAGCCTAAGAACGCGACTAGAACGCACAACGGAGGAAAGATACCTTGAGCGGCAGCAGGCTCAGTCTCTGATCAAAGATTTGGTGGACGTCAGGACAGACCTGACTACCAAAGAGAAAGAATGCCAAGAACTAACGGCCAGAGTCCAGAAAGCGACAGAGCAGCTTGCCTACAAAAGTGCAAGATTTCAAAGGCTTAGAAACTCCTACAGCACTATCAACGGCACTCTGACGGCTTTGATGGCTAATCAGGAACCTGCTGGAGCATTGGTCTCCACATCTGACAATGCCACAGTAGCAAATACTATAGCAACGTTAAAAGCAGAGCTCGAGCAAGAAAGGCTCCAAAGACAGCTGCTCGTATCAGGAATGGTGGCCTAGACAGCGGCAAACCAGTTAAAATTAAAAGACGTGGAGCAGCAACTCGCTCAAGCAAGCGCTGAACTCCAGATTCAGAGACAAATCGGGGACACATTTCTTAAGGAAAAAGAAGATCTGCTTGTCAAACAGCAGATCAAAGCAGACAAAGCACAGACTCAACCGCAACTGCTACCTGGACACCATGCGACAGATTTGCCTGGAACCTCACAACAAGGGCAACAGGAGCAGCAATTTGAAGGACCCGATCTGGACATACGAAATGAGATCAGAGAAAGAATTCAGGACATGCCAAAGGGGCCAGCCAAGGAATATATGCTCTATGAAAATAAGATACTGGAGTCAGCAGCCCTGGCATATTTACAACCAGAAAGCAAGTGCAAGGGTTTGGCCACGAATACCTTCCGTTTCCTCTGCTGTGCCATGAAGCAAATTTATGGAAAGAAAATATGCGGCCAGCCTTGCCACGAAACAAAGAAGGGGGTTACGAGGGCATTGCACTCACAGTGGAAGAAGCTCAGGTGCTTGTCCATGACCACCCCAAGTGGAGGCAGAAGTGGTTGGACAACAGACCACATGATCTAACAAATTACCACAACGCGCCTCAACATATACAAATAGATCCTACATTCTGCCCTGTCCCTCGAAGACGCACGTGGAAAGATTTCACAACATGGTTGGGTCAAGGCAGCACAAGCTAAATTACCCGGTTCTGACAGCGCAGCATCCCCCTACAGTGGCGTACATGGTCAGCACACTGAACTCAACAGTGACTTTGCTACGGGATGTCCCCGATTTGGCCTGCCAGATGTTAGTAAAGATAGCCCGGATGATCGTCACCTGCATCCAGGTGTTTAAAGACACTATGATCATCCGTGGAATCTGTTCTTGGAAGGACACAGAGGCATCTGCTGGAATCTACAGGATTCACCGCTACGGCATATCTTGATGGCCATGTACTCCAGGCTAATGTACCTGCCATCACATTACTTGCAAACATTTGAAGAGGCCTTCGTCACAGGATTCTTCGAAATGGATTCAAGGATTTTCCATCCCATGGCGAAGGACCTCAAGGCAAGGTACGTGGCATACCAACACACATTATCAGAAAATCCATTCAGACAACACCAAGAAGCCCTCAAAGCCGTACTCCAAACAAGAAGCTTTTCAGCGACACTCGCTTCATTAGAGCCACATCAACGGCCAAAGCATTGAACATGCACGAGGGCGTGCAAGGATAAGGAAGGGGGGAGTGTTTGGCGGAAGAAGCAACAGGCGGCCGTGGCCATTGTAAAATTCTTTTGTAAAGAAGCATCTCTAAGCCGGGAAATTGTCAAGGATGTATGATTATTCTTTTGGGAGCAATTGTATATTAGAGAGCCAGTTTTAAGATTAGGAGCTTATGGCCGGACAAGCCATTTTTGCAAAGACCTAATCTATAAAGGTCATTTTCTATAAGTTTTGGATAATCTTTTGGGAGGAAAAAACTGATAAGACAGCGTACGAAAGAGAGCTCCTTCTTGTTCAAACTTGTAATCTTCGCCATTGCGGCTACGGTAATCCAAATTCAGTTTTGTTTCTTGCATTGTGTTCCTCTTACTCAGCTCTTCCGTTCAAGTGTAAGCATTCAAGATTTGGTGAAGGTTTCAGACACATCCGTCTAGGCCTTAAATTGTTGTTTTGAGTGTTTATATGTGTATTTTATGTTGTTTTAACCCTAGGAGAGGCTTTAGGGACCTAAAAACGACCCTTTAGGATCATTCGTTTACTGTTTTTGCGTACTTTAGGACGAACGATTGCGATCGTTGTACCTCTCCAGAATGCTGTGACAGTGATAGGATATGTTCCTCATAGTCCCGTGTAGCTTCCCTTCAAGTTTCGTGCGATTCCGATATGATTTGCATGGTGAACAGGCGTGATGACTGTAGAGCTGTGTAGAAGGACATAGGCGAATTGCTTGGCTTTAGTGCGATTGATTTGCTTGTAGAGTTAGTAGTTGCATCTCTTCGAGTTCACTGCATTAGGATTGACAACCTAATGAGTTTCCATGCCTCATCCGAGTCGCTTCCCCTGTATCGATAATTTTATGTTGATGCTTGAGAGCTATGCTATGGATGACCGTCGCGGTGACCCGCAAACACTCCCCGGGCCTCTGTGTGTGCGTGAGAGAAAGAGAGAGTGGGGTGTGTTGCAGTACAATTGTAAACGGGCAAGATCAGTGTGGTTGGCTGTCAATTGTGTGAGTTTGAAGGTGAACTCTAGTGGATTGGGGTGCAGTGATTATCTTGGCTATAGAGAGGCAGTCTGTTTGGGTTTTGATTGTGTTCCCCTTTCCCCCTATCCATCTTTTGATGCCTCCACTAAGGAGCATCAGATTGCTCTTTGGGTTTGATCAAAGAAGCGGTTTTTCATCAAGAAGAGGTGGTAGCAAGAGGTTATGGTCCGATTTTCACCAAAGAAGAAGATCCAGAAGAGTGGATGGCCGACTTTGAGCTATTTATGTTGTCCCTACATATGCCTACCGAGGATAACAAGATGCAGATGATTCCACTACTGATGTAAGGAAGGGCAAAGACATTACCTACCTCTAAACTTTGGACCATGCGCCTCTTTAATGAGCATCATTTCTAGTTTCATGGCAGTTGGTCAACCGTACTACATGAGAATCAGAGTCCGTTTATTGTGTGGTGTCCTTATGTGAGGACAACCCATGTGTCCTTTTGGAGTTACCGTTTGGCATCACACACCGATCATCGGCTGTCGGGGTTGGCATCTCCATCTCCAAAATAGGAGAAACAGATCGGCCTTGCCTTTTTTGCAATCTTACTCTCAGCCACCTCTCTCAATCTTTCTCTCAGTGGTCTCCAAAGCTTTGAGTCTATTTTTGCCACGTCGCCATCGCCCATGCCTTTGCCTTTTTGCAATCTTGATCTCAGCCACCTCTCGCTATTGTGCTCTCAGCAACCTCCAAAGATTTGTTTCTATTATCGACCGCATCCCCATCCACCTCGGTGCCATTGGATATTGCAGAAACAAGATCTCTCTCTCTCTCTCTCTCTCTCTCTCTCTCTCTCTCTCTCTCTCTCTCTCTCTCTCTCTCTCTCTCTCTCTCTCTCACCCGGCTAGCTCTCCTCTGTGTGTGTGTTTCACGTATGTGTGCACCTTCGTCATGGGGTTAGGGCACAAGGGGAGAGTAGTCATTAGGTTTGGAGCACGGTAATTTTGTTTATGGTCACGCGATGCCAAAATGTGTGTAGTTACAAATCATAACAATGGGTTGAGATTCTCCATGCATAGTTGTGAGGTTCAAAGCATAGTGGAGTAATGACCCCTTGTTTGACCTGCAAGGCTATGGTTTCTCATTTAATGCTCTGTTTGGGCATCGTAAGTGAGTGGGCTTAGATAGGCTATGTGTCACACGAGGCTTCATTATCATTTATTGATAACTAATCCAATTATGCCTAGACATAGTATTAAATGAATAACTAATCCTCTTTCATAGTTCTGATCAGGCCTCTCAATGCACGGGTCAGAACCAGACGAATAGTGGCCTTAATAATTTCCCAAGGGCCCCTTTTGCTTGGTTCTAACCCTATGTGCCAAATGGACGTGGATATACCATGAATTATACTGATATATTCTCTTGGGTCAGAACCAAGCAAAGAAGGGCCTTAATAATCCTTCTAGGCCTCTCTTCGCTTGGTTCTAACCCCAAATGGGCATGGGTAGAGCATGGATAGTACCGAGATGATCATGTTGGTCAGAACCAAGCAAATATGGGCCTTGGGGGATTCTTCACGCCCTTACTTGCTTGGTTCTGACTCTTACCACGTCATCGGTTGTACTAAACAAGTGGATCAGAAACAAGCAAATAAAGACCTTTATGGAATCCCAAGGCTCCATATTCGCTTGGCTCTAGCCCCAAATACCGTTCATTATATAATAGTAGCTTTGTCTTGTTGTTTCTTTCAAACATTGAGAACATAGTATTAGAGACGAACGATGTAGGGGAGGATACATGTGAATAAAAATTGTACACATTCCTGTACAGCACCCATCCTTATCACCGTCACCAGAGCTATCAAAAAATGTTTAATACAGATTTTTGTATCCAGCGGATTGTTGATTGCTCAATGGAGTATCTACAAAGGCCTTCGCAATAGTACGAAGCAGTCATTTGTGATAACTCCCTGATCGATCTTGACCCTGAGAAGTGTGCTGCAAGAAGGTTGAATCGTTGTCTAGAAAAGTGTCCCTCCTTTGCACTTTTTGTCAAAGAAAGATGTCCTAGGCACTCTAAAAAAGTTTCACTTGGTGGAATTCAACCACGGGTTTGTGTGTTACTTGAACCTGTTGACGGATGGTGAGTCAGAGACTTCCCAGTCGTCACATTTTGGTAGTTGTACATTCTTTCTTTGGGTAATCTTTGAAGATGAAGAGGTTGAGGATCGCAAGTTCAAATTGATGTTTTTATCACAAAAAGAAGTGTTGTCCATTCCTATGACTAACAAAATATTTCAAGTTTTGGTAGCAAAGGCTTGGAAGCTCGCCTTCGAAATCACTGTAGTCCCATGTTTAGAGTTGATAGAATATTGTAGCTTATGTTTTTGGAGGGAACGCTTGTAGATTGGTGTTTAAAATCATTAGTTATACAGTTATTTACATTCCTAACAAGAGAACAAAGAAAAGAACACAGCGGCTACCTAACAATGAATGTCATTTTGGTTGTTTGTCGGTGCAAAAAAGAATCACCTAAAATATACTATCTAACATTTTCATTTTCTCTCTCTAAGATGATGTGGAACTTCTTACAGGGCCCAAAAGTGAGTCCAAAGTTCTCCTAATGAAGACCTATCAGTTGTTATCCATGTCCTACTCAAAACCTTTTTAACTTCTACCTACCATCCATGTAGTGTTAAATATCTATATATTTATTTATTTATTTATGTAAATCACTGGTTGTTTTGATAATTGCATGTCTACCATAGCTCCACTATTGTAGTGGTATGAGAGCCATGCCCACATTCCTAGGGTACATGACAATCATGGCTATGGAGACTTTTACCAGCTACAATCAAAGCTAAGTTTTTTGTTTTATTTTTTCTATTAAATAATTCTTATATATGTTAAGAATAAGTGTCCTTTGCATGATTTTTTTCTTTGTTTTTTGGTACAGCTCTCTCACTTAATTATCACTACCACAAAGTCTACCTAGTTTTTACAAGCATCTAATAGTTTGGCAGTCTTCTCCCGTGGCACTTGCTTGTAGAGCCTAAGTTTACAATTTTTCAGGGCAATTAAATTTATTATACACCAAAAAATGATTCAAAATCCTAATCAATCTCAATCAAGCATATTTGCATCCATCAATCTGGTACGTTCTTTCCTAAAATACTCAACCCATGTGGAACTCCTTTGTAGTGGATAATGCCTTTAGTGGCTCACCCACATCGTTTGATGGGTGAGAAAATTGAGTGATTTTGTTTCTTTTTTCTTTGCACAACATGATGGTAAGTATTAGATATTGATAGCATAACTAAGAACCACCTAAATTTGAAACACATGTATTCCACATGTAACACATGTATTTAGTGGGACAAAGATCATGATATATTAGGAAAATGGTTGTTAGTATGGTCTCATGGGTAGAGGCCCTAGGGAAGGCCCTACCAAGTGGATGGCTTGCATGCTAGTGGGCACTCTATAAAGATGCATGATTGGAAGGTTAGGGACGTATTGATCTCCCCTTACTATCACATTGGTATCATAGTTATGGTAGAGGAAGGAGGAGAATGTCTCTCTTTGTACTCTGCAGATTATCATGATGCTAAATTAGGCATTTTTATTTTGAATATCTATGTACAAAAATTGATTTTCAACATTTTCCCCTCCTAGCTTGGCAAAATCAACATGGTCTTCAACTTTGTAAAACAAAATTTTCTCAAATTCCTCACCGATTTTGAGCTAACTTGCATAGACTAATAGGTGGTCAAAAAATACAATTTTGGCCTTTCATAATTGTGTCAAATAAAATTCATGTTGTCATTGCTGTGGAGCAAGGTCTATGGGGATCGCTCTCACTCATGTCACTGAGTATTCACAATTATCTCCACACAAAAGTACATCTCGTACTTGAAGGATGTCATTTTTTGGACCTCTTTATCTGAGACATATTCCACGTGTAGAATATGAGTCTCTGGGATTGACACTAGTGCCTATCATTTCAATTATGTGTCACAAGAGAGTCCCTAAGTGCTGGTCAAATCCATTTTGCATACCATTTTGAGCACGTAATAACAAGAACAATTTCAATTGTTGGATACTTAGAAAGACTTGTTAAGGTTACAAGTTTTTCTAATTAACATTATCAGATGGTTGTTTTTTATATATAGCAAGGCTATGTATTGTTAATGAAAATGTTTCATTGTTTGTACCTAGATGCGTTTTATGTTTCACATTCTATTATGGTTCAAACATTTTAACAAGGTCTGCAAGTACTTGCAGTAGGAAGTATTTAGTTTCTTCTCAATACTATTTACCCTCCTCTTTCATGTGTGCTATGGGCACCACATATGCCATACGCATTGGCAGTTATAGTCATGAAAAAGCAGGTTCGGATTAGTTTTTTTGTTAAAGGCATGCATGATAGGTGTTATGGGCTTTAGTGTTTAGCAAAGGTTGATTTGGAGCGGCTTGCAAATTTATGAAATTGATAGTTTATGAAGCATTTTGCACTTTATGTGCAGTATCTCTATGAGCTTAGTTGTGGGTCTACCAATCGCCAATAGAGGTCATGGCTCAGTTTGTGTGTTGGTAGATAAGTGACTAAGCTCTGTACAAATTTATTCGATCCATTTTTTCAATCTCTAAAGTTAACCATGTTGGTTGTTCATAACATTGTTGATTACTCAACAATGTTCCAAGGAATTGTCGTCCCAGTTTACCAGTCATTTTGGAGGACTGCTTATAAACGATGGGGAAACACACCTCGGTATTGTCAATCATCTAGAGAAGATAGGTAGATTACAAGTGTTCATCTTGTGCTAAAGGATATATGCTAAGCACGTATGTTAGCACCAAGCAATGATTACAAGTGTTCATTCTTGCGCTAAAGGATATGCTAAGCACGTACGATAGCACCAAGCAATGATTACAAGTGTTCATCTTGTGCTAGAGGATATGCTAAGTGCATTCATTACCACAAAGAAATATAATTAGAAAGGTTATCTCTCTAGTTCGAGTTTGTTAATCATGAGGAAAAACATGTTGTACCTCAGTTTAGTCCCTTCATTTTTAGGTCAAAAAACACCATTTATGGTGGAGTTGTGTATTCTCACAAGGTCATGTCATCCAAAAGTGGGCCACCACATGGGAGACATTCATTCTTTCGTTCGTGAGATTTCCACATTGGCATACTTAGAGGAGAGTCTAAAGAAAGTACATGCACCATGTTCACCGCTTTCTCCTATCCTACATCTTGTGGTGTCCCCTTGGAGCAATCCATTTTGGTACAATCTCCTAATAAAAAGCAATAACAAAGGATTTTTTTTTCTTGACTCTCTCAAAATCTTGCTGAGAGAGGTATTTGAGATCCATTGGATATTTTGAATTGCTCATTTGTATCGGAAGTTTGACAATTTCTCTTATATAGACAAATGATGTGATCCCAACTTTATTATGTCAAACTCTTTCCTTAAGAGTCTATTTACATGCTCAACTAAATCCTTATAATTTCCCCTGACAATCAAACCATCCACATAGATGCATATCATCACAATACATATACCATTCTCCAACACATACAAGGTGTGATATGCATCAATCATACAAAAACCAATTGTAATCAAATAGGTTGCAATCTTCTCATGCTAAGCTCTAGGTGCTTGCTTCATCCCATAAATTAATTTGCTCATATATTCGGGATGTATCAAACCCTCATATCCCTATGGCTACTCCATATACACGTCTATTCCCTATGCAAAACACACTCTTCACATGCATCTGATACAAAACCCAACCTTTTATTGTAGCCACTACAATAATGGTTAAAAAAACAACCATCTTTGCCATGGGGCTGAAAGTCACCTCATAATCAATGCCATGAGTTTGTGCATAACGCTTTCCGACCTGTAGAGTTTTGTACCTGATCATTGAGCCATTTTCATGGTGTTTCCCCTTGTAGATCCATTTAAATCCAATCACATTCTTTATTTTGGAAATGGAACCAATTCCGTGTCTCCATAGCATCAAGGGCATCCATCTCCTCATCCATAGGTTGATACCACTTTGGATCTCCAACAACGTCTTCAAAACTAGTAGGTTCTACATCTCAAGTGCACAAGCGGCTAAAAGTGCTGCCAAAGACATTCACAAAAGGAGCTTTAGGTGTAGTAATGAAGGCAGGGTTAAGTCTACATAACTTATTTAGGAAATTAGTTAAATTTGCACAAAAAGAAGAGAAAGAGGCTAGTGATTGGGTGGAATTTTTTGGAAAATCAGGAGACTTCAATTCATCATCCAGAAGTTTGAGTCCTTTTTTATTCTTTATGACAGTTACTAAGAACTTAATCCAGTCATTCGATGAGAGAAGTTGTAGTGAACCAAAGGATAAAATTCTTCATTAATAGAATTGATAATAAGGTAAGAAGCGCTTGCAATTTCAATACATTGTAAAACATATACACTTGCTTTAGAGGAAGTTACTTTGACGGGGAATTCCATCTCAAGGGCTAAGGAATCATTTTGAAAATGAAAATATCAACTTATATTAGAGTAGAAAGGTTACAAATATCTATTCAATATATTCTAGTAAACCAATCAGGCGTATCTAAAACACTATGGATGAGTGCACCAATCTATTCTTGTTGGTCAGATTATGGACAGGATGTGTTTCAAAGTTCATTCTCTAGAAAGTTTGGACATGATGTGCTCACAGTTCACGAATGGGAATTCTTAGACATGGCGTGGCTTACAGTTCAATTTTCTACAAGGTGACCAATGCTCGGGATGGCATTTTTCTCAAGTAGAAAGTTGGTGGTTGCAAATCCGAGGTGTATCTAGTAGGAGCCACTGCTAGAGTGTCCATGGTAGCTTCTTCACCAAGTTGGTCTCACTATTTATGATCCAAATATTTATTTTGGCTTTAGGTATTAATTTTATTTATTTGTCAAACTCAAGGTAGGGCAATTGGTTAAGGTGCCCCATTGTATAATAGGCAATTCCTTGCCAAGGTTGGTTGATTTAGCTCTCTCTCTCTCTCTCTCTCTCTCTCTCTCTCTCTCTCTCTCTCTCTCTCTCTCTCTCTCATCTATTTTCCCCATTGCTCTAATCTTTCGCATCGTTCACTTTGACAAAAGTGTAGGCTGCAACTGCATTCGAAGGCATGTTTTAAGTACCCAAAAAAATGTGTGTGTGTGTGTGTGTGTGTGTGTGTGTGTGTGTGTGTGTGTGTGTGTGTGTGTGTGTGTGTGTGTGTGTGAGAGAGAGAGAGAGAGAGAGAGAGAGGAAGAAGAAGAAGAAGCGACGAACTGGCATGGCAACATAAAAGTGAATATGTACATGTATGTATGGTTTTTTGGCGAGGGTTAATTAGCGATGGTTAGCAATGGTTGAAGTGTTGTCTCCGAGGTGAGCGATGCTTAAGGGGCAGTGACGTAGGAGGGGTAGCTGAGACCTAAGTTGTCAGGGTGCTTCTGGAAGCGAGGGGTTGGGTTGGGCTAGGCTGCGGCACCAATGGTTGTCTGCAAGCCTTGGACAACTGGTTAAGAGTGAAGGTTCGACAGGGTCTACTGGGCTTGGGGAGCTAAGTGGGTGAGGTGCCTCCAGTGCAAGGGAGGTAGTCATTGCTCGAAGTGAAGTGCGCTTGGGATAGGCGCTAAGTATAAAGGTGTAGCACACGACCTCCCTTGACACTACCTGACACCTATCTTTAATGCAGGGAGGGGTACCGGAATGGACGGTAGTTAATACATATACACAAAAGAACATAATCATTCAAAAGACAACTGGCTTTAGACAAGGGACAAGGAGTAGCACAAAAACAACTCAGTCTTTGAATAATTTTGTACATAGATATAAGAATGAGGTCTCATTCTAGTGTTTTTGTACATGGGGTAATTTACAAGGAATGTTGTATAATGTGATGAGAGTCATGTACATTAGTGATGGACATCAACTAAGCCAAAAAAAAAACTAAGAAAAGAAAGAGTCATCACCTACATCCATGCAAACAAGACAACATATATGTTAACAGGTGTCGATGGACCATATTAGTTGTTATCTATGTCCATCTTACAACCTTTTTCAACTTTAAACCTACAGTCCAAAGTAAATTTGAATTTTATTTGTTTAGCTTTAAGTATAAGGTGTGTTTTCTTTTCTTTGTTCCTTTCAGGTTCATTTTTAACTTGTAATCAAAAAGGTCATCACTCCTTTAAGATTCAAGTGAGTTTTTGTAAGTTATAAATAAGATTATTATTTACCCTAATTTTTATGATCTTTAATAGCTTATTTATATAGCTAAAATTTCAATCAAAACTCCACTACCCCTTTTGATCCAAATGTTTTAGACCCAAATTTGTCCCAAAGGTTTTTGTTTGTGTTTCTAATAAGATAGGGCAATCACACTACTAGGTAAATTACATTCTTGAATGTCTTGGTGTTTGAAAAAGTTATCAATAAATTTATAATATTTTTGCGAAACCCTCCTATGTGATCCTTCCAAAAAACCAAATTTTATGCCATACATGCTTCTCTTTTAAAACTGCCCAATTGAATTGAGATGAAATATTTGAGTTTGGTACTCCTATGCCAGATCAGTAGTTCTTATGTGCCAAAAACCATTTTTTTCAACCGGAGATATTACCCATGCAATTGCCACATTTAATTGATCTTTAGTACAAACTTAGTTGTATCAGCAAAAACCAGCCGAGAAATGGAGCCTTACTATTGCTCAATTAGTCTCAAGGCATACCAAACATTAGACCAAATAACTAAGCAAAAATATAAAGTGAACGTGATGCCCCCTGCTTTTTGTTAAAAAAACCACGCTGCAAACTATACTTCAGTGGTACCAACATCATACAGCCACCTAAAAGAATGCAATATTAAACTAAACAATAGGAAGTAACCACCATCTATGTGTTTTTTTTTGAAAGGGAAACTTTTCAGAGTACATGAGGCACATTCCTTTAGTAAGCCAGCACATCAAGTACCATTTTGCAAAAAAATACTCAACCATGAACAGCACTGACCGCCTAGCCATTAAAAAAATATTCAAAGTGTGTGCAAAGTGCAGTTTTCTATGATAGTATGCCAAAAACACAATCGTAATGAAGAATCGATCAGGTACAACAATGTTGTGTTGTAACAAATCCCCAGTTAGGTACAGAACCGACATCATATCCAATATGATGCATTAAAAAAACCTTTAGAGCATGTGCAGAGTGCGATAATATGCCCCAAAAAAACCCAAGTGAGTTGCAAAAACAAAACTAGTCAGGTAAACACCCACCTGAGATGCATGCTCGATTAACTCAATAATGCCCTCACTCCTCTCTTTCACATACACACACTATGTAATCAAGGCTAAGTGAGGGGCCAAAGCAGCCCTCGCCTCTTTTTATAGTAGAACCATACAGGTTGAGGCATCTTGTATTGCACAGAGTGGTGAATCTTCACACAATCTGTACACTCAATGGGTTGGGTTCGAGCTTCAAGGAAGATGATTACCAGATGTAGCTGCCACGATTGTACAGTAGAAGCTAAGGTATGAGAGAGAGAGAAGGATAGGGTAGGAATTCAAAAGGCAGAGCAGGGTTGCATGTGTGTGACAGAAGGGGGGAATGCAGCAGGGGGAGAGGAGAGGGGAGGCAGTTGGGGCATGAATGGCCCTCGTATGAGTTGAGTAATGCTTTGGAATTCATAAATTTTTAAATGACGTGTATTGTGATCGAGACAGAGTGCATTATACACCACGTGCCCATTAAGGGTACCATCCCACGAGGGGCTTAGGAACCGACATCATACCCAGTATGATGCATTAAAAAAACCTTTAGAGCATGTGCAGAGTGCGATAATATGCCCAAAAAAGAACCCAAGTGAGTTGCAAAAACAAAACTAGTCACGTAAACACCCACCTGAGATGCATGCTCGATTAACTCAATGATGCCATCACTCCTCTCTTTCACATACACACACTATGCAATCAAGGCTACTAAGTGAGGGGCAAAGAAGCCCTCGCCTCTTTTTATAGTAGAACCATACAGGTTGAGGCATCTTGTATTGCACAGAGTGGTGAATCTTCACACAATCTGTACACTGAGTGGGTCCAAGCTTCAAGGCAGATGATTACCAGATGTTGTTAAGTATGGAGCGTGATTTACCCTTGTAATTTTATGTGGTAAACGCGCACATTTGTAAGGCCCCCATTATGAGGAGAAGCCATCGTGCGTGAAGGAAAATCACTCACCGGAAACCAAAATTTTCACGACCGAGAATCAAGGGCAACTTTAGGGGCCTTGCCAGAATATTCCTTTTCGCCGGAATATTATGGCCGGACGGAGGCCGGAAAGTGGTCGAAAAACAACCGTCGGTTGGCCGGTGGCCGGTAGTCAATGGCCGATAGCCGGTGGTCGGAAGTCAATGGCCGGTGGCCGGTGGCCGAATTCAAAAGCGGACTTGTCTTCTCAAGGGCGGCCACACATGGGTGGATTGGAGGGTCCGATTTGGACTTATTCGCACAAGGGCAGCTACACATGCCTGCCTCTCATAAGAGAGGGCAGCCCTTTTGGCCTATAAAAGGAGGCCATTTCTACACACATTTTATAGTGTGTGAAGTTGAGGCAACAAGGTGAGGGTGAGGTGGTCAGAGTGAAGCAAGGCGGGAGCTCCATTAAGGGTACAATCCCTTTGTAAACTACTTCTTGTTTTGAAGTACTAAAGCCATTGAGTGGCTGCTTTCCCGTGGACGTAGCCCACATTGGGTGAACCACGTACATCGTGTGTACTCTCTCTCTCTCTCTCTCTCTCTACTCTATAATCTCATGTATGTAAATTTGTCTCTCTCCATTAAGTAATCTACTCAATTATCTATTTAGCTACGTCTTATTTTCTAATAGCTGGTATCAGAGCAAGGTTTGCTCGTAGCTAAATTATCTCAAGGAAAGGATTCCTTGAATTGAGTGGGAGTTATGGCGGAGGAAGGGAAGCTCAAGATTGAGAAGTTCAATGGCAAAAACTACCAACATTGGAAGATGCAGATTGAAGACTATCTCTACCAGAAGGACCTCTATTTGCCACTAGGCGGTCTTGCGAAGAAGCCCGCAACAATGGCAGATGAAGCATGGATTGTCCTTGATCGAAAGGCACTGAGAACAATCCAGTTAAGCTTGGCGCCAACGGTGGCCTTCAATGTTTCGGACATGAAGACCACGGAGGACTTAATGAAGTCACTTGACGACTTCTATGAGAAACCATCGGCATCCAATAAGGTATTTCTTATGAAGCGCTTGTTCAATCTAAAGATGGCAGAGAATGGTTCAGTTGCAGAACACCTAAATGACTTTAACACAAACATAAGTCAACTTCGATCGGTGAAAATCAATTTCGATGAGGAAGTGCGAGCTCTCCTTATACTATCATCTCTACCAGATAGTTGGGAAAGCCTTGTGATGGTTGTAAGTAATTCTATTTCTGGCACAAATACTCTTAAGTTTGATGATGTTGTGGGTGTTCTCCTAAGCGAGGAAATACGAAGGAGAAGCACAGGAGAATCATCAAGTGCTGAATTGTCAGTGGAAACAAGAGGAAGGCCTAAGGAGAGGTTCAAAAACCAAAAGGGTCGTGATCGCTCAAGGCGGAGCAAGTCACGCACAAAGTCAGTTCTTGAATGCTGGAACTGCGGCAAGAAGGGCCACGTCAAGAAGGATTGCTGGTCCAAGAAGAAGAAGGAGACTGAGTCTCGAGACAACAAGCCAACATCAGAGGCCAATGTGGCAAGTAAAGTAGAGCAAGATGCTCTAATTCTCTCATTAGACAATGTGTCTAATTCCTGGATAGTAGATTCCGGGGCTTCATTCCATGCGACACCACACAAGCAACATTTCCAGGACTACACCAAAGGTAATTTTGGGTATGTATACTTGGGAGATGATGAAGCTTGTGAGATTGTCAGCAAAGGTACAGTTTCTGTCAAAACTGCTAACGGAAATGAATGGAAGCTTAAAGATGTTAGGCATGTTCCTTCTCTTCGCAAAAATTTGATCTCTATAGGACAATTGGACGATGAAGGTCACAACATTGCATTCGGAAACAAACGGTGGAAGATCTCAAAGGGATCTTTGGTGGTTGCCAAGGGAGAAAAGGTCGGTACACTTTACTTGTGTACTGTTAGCACGCAACCTTCAGCTTATGCAACAACTACAAAAGTTGACAGTGCGGTGTGGCAATACGGACTTGGGCATATGAGTGCCAAAGGAATGCAAATCCTTCAAACAAAGAAGCTTCTACCAGGTTTGAAAGAAGTGGACTTAGAGTTCTGTGAAGATTGTGTTTATGGTAAACAAAAGAGGGTAAAATTTCAAAAATCAGGAAATGAAAGAAAAAATAAAAAACTTGAGTTGGTTCATTCTGATGTTTGGGGTCCTGCAAGTACACCATCACTTGGTGGCTCATTGTACTATGTAACATTCATAGACGATGCGACTAGTTAAACATGGGTTTATGTCATGAAGAATAAATCCAATGTATTTTCCATATTTAAAAGGTGGAAAGCCTTTGTGGAGAATGAAACAGGTACCAAGGTTAAATGCCTCAGGTCCGACAATGGAGGAGAATATTGCAGCCAAGCTTTTGAAAGCTCTTGTGCTAGCAATGGCATTCGGAGGCAAAGGACAACCCCAAGGACACCTCAAGAAAATGGAATTTCGGAAAGGATGAACAAGACAATCATGGAGCGAGCACGAAGCATGCGGCTACATGCAGGCCTACCGCTTGAGCTTTGGGCGGAAGCTGTAAGTACGTCTGTGTACTTAATCAATTGGTCACCCTCAATGGCATTGGATGGGGGAGTTCCAGAAGAGGCATGGACAGGTAAACCGGTGAATTATGCATTTCTCAAAGTGTATGGGTGTGAGGCTTTCATGCACATAGATAGAAGCCTAAGATCAAAGCTAGATACAAAGTCCAAAAAGTGTTTCTTCATTGGCTATGGAGAAGGTGACTTTGGGTATCGCCTATGGAATCGTGAAGATGGTAAAATCTTAAGGAGTAGGGATGTAATTTTTAACGAAAAAAATATGTACAAAGATTACTTGGAAAGAAATCAAACAAAAGAAACAGGTAATGAGTACATGGAGCTTGAGGACGGGGAAGACTCAAGAACTGCAAACGGTGACAATGTGCAACAACGTCAACCAAATGAGGAGCCTCAACCTATTCCCCGAAGATCTACAAGAGCAAGTAGACCTCCAGAAAGGTTTGTTCCTTCCTTCAACCATCTCTTGATCTCAGATTCTGGAGAGCCAGAATCATACGAAGAAGCTATGCAACATGAATCCAAAGAATAATGGACGAAGAGCATGCAAGTGGAGATGGACTCACTACATCGCAACCAAACATGGGAGTTGGTTGAGTTGCCTAAAGGTAAGCGGGAACTTCAAAACAAATGGGTGTACAAGCTGAAGGAAGAAGAAGGTGGGAAGAAAAGGTACAAGTCTAGGCTTGTGGTAAAAGGGTTTTCTCAAAAGAAAGGTATTGACTTCAATGAAATATTTTCTCCTGTTGTAAAAATGAACTCAATTAGGCTTGTCTTAAGCCTTGTGGCTGCTCATGATCTAAATCTCGAGCAAATGGATGTAAATACGGCATTCCCTCATGGTGACTTAGAGGAGGAAATCTACATGCTTCAACCAAAGGGGTATGAAGTAAAAGGTAAGGAGAAAATGGTTTGCAAATTAAAGAAGAGCTTGTATGGTTTAAAGCAAGCATCAAGACAATGGTACTTGAAGTTTGATCGATATCACTTCATACGCACTCTTTTAGAAGAGGGACATCTAAAGCTAGGAAAGGTGCATATAAGTGAAAATCATGCAGACATGTTTACAAAGGTGGTCAACAAGCAGAAGTTGATCTTTTGCTCATCTTCAATCGGCATTCAAGGATAAGAAGCTATAATGGAAAGCAATCACAGGTTTGGTTTGGAGATCAGTCTCCAAGTGGGAGATTGTTAAGTATGGAGCCTGATTTACCCTTGTAATTTTCTATGGTAAAAGCGCACATTTGTAAGGCCCCCATTATGAGGAGAAGCCATCGTGCGTGAAGGAAAATCACTCACCAGAAACCAAAATTTTCACGACCAAGAATCAAGGTCAACTTTAGGGGCCTCGCCAGAATATTCCTTTTCGCCGGAATATTAAGGCCAGACGGCGGCCGGAAAGTGGTCGAAAAACAACCGTCGGTTGGCCGGTGGCCGGTAGTCAATGGCCGGTGGCCGGTGGTTGGAAGTCAATAGCCGGTGGCCGGTGGCCGAATTCAATGGCCGGTGGCCGAATTCAAAAGCGGACTTGTCTTCTCAAGGGCGGCCACACATGGGCGGATTGGAGGGTCCGATTTGGACTTATTCGCACAAGGGCGGCTACACATGGCTGCCTCTCATAAGAAAGGGCAGCCCTTTTGGCCTATAAAAGGAGGCCATTTCTACACACATTTTATAGTGTGTGAAGTTGAGGCAACAAGGTGAGGGTGAGGTGGTGAGAGTGAAGCAAGGCGGGAGCTCCATTAAGGGTACAATCCCTTTGTAAACTACTTCTTGTTTTGAAGTACTAAAGCCATTGAGTGGCTGCTTTCCCGTGGACGTAGCCCACATTGGGTGAACCACGTACATCGTGTGTACTCTCTCTCTCTCTCTACTTTATAATCTCGTGTATGTAAATTTGTCTCTCTCCATTAAGTAATCTACTCAATTATCTATTTAGCTACGTCTTATTTCCTAATAGATGCAAGCGCCACGATTGTACAGTAGAAGCTAAGGTATGAGAGAGAGAGAAGGATAGAGTAGGAATTCAAAAGGCAGAGCAAGGTTGCATGTGTATGACAGAAGGGGGCAATGCAACAGGGGGGGAGGAGAGGGGAGGCAGTTGGGGCATGAATAGCCCTCGTATGAATCGAGTAATGCTTTGGAAGTCATAAAATTTTTAAATGACGTGTATTGTGATCGAAGAGAGTGCATTATACACCACGTGCCCATTAAGGGTACCATCCCACGAGGGGCTTAGAAGACGAGCAATTATGAGTAGAAGCCGCATGGAGAGTCCCACGCTAGTGAGTAATATGCTCACAACCCCACGGGGTTTATCCCCTAAAAAAATTATTTTTGGAAGTGGTCAATTTAAAGAGTTTGTACATAGCAGTTATTTCAAGTGTGAAAATATGCTAAGGGTTCAAGGTACCAACTGCTAAGACCTTTAAAGATGTGTATAAAAACGGGGTTTATATCGAGGCAGATGTGAGTGTGAGTGTGTTTATAGCTATAGCATGAATCAAGAAGAGGGTAACTATAAGCTGTAAGAGATATTGCTTTTGTGGGAGAGAGTGTGAGAGCTTGGGGCTAACCAATTATAGCCGATAGTAATACATGTGTGTGTGTGAGTGCGTGCGTGCACGTGCACAATGTGTGTGTGTGTGTATGCACACGCACGCACGTGCACAAGGGTCCTGTGGCTTGAGTTGAGGGTGTATCTCTCCTCAAGAGGGCTATGACCATGGGTGGTGACCTCGGCACTTTCACCCCTCTTCTTGTTTTTTGTTGATGAAGGCTACATGAAGTGAAGCTTTCTTGTTCGCATGTGTCTGTGACTCGCGTCTAAAAGCCCTTTGTTATACATGTGAATGGGAGAGTATCTCCCTGTTTTCTCCATGATTTGTTTTAGTATTTTTGGTGAACATTATGATTTTTGTATAAGATATAGCTGGGATGGTTTTTGATGTGTATATGTACATGGTTGGGAGCTATGGACCCCCCTTTTGCATATGTCTCAATCTCCGTGTCCGAACTTCGCTGTCGTGGATCCCACCGCTTGGGCTTCATTAAAGTACCCGTGCCCTTTAGTGATGAGGCTAGCAAATGGGCTTTTGCATCAAGGGAAAATCCCTTGGCATGTTATGTGTATGCCTATTAGATGCAACATGGAGATGGATGGTGAGAAAATATGCATTGTTTTAGCTCTCTCTTTTTTCTCACAATTGTGAGTGATTGCTATAAAATATGCATTGTTTTAGCTCTCTTTTTTTTTCTTTTGCAAAACTCACAATTGTGAGCGAATATATTGAGCAGCCCAAAAAAATTACAAGGTCATGCTCTTGTTGAGCCATGACATCATCCAGAGACTATAATTACATCAGGGCAGCCACCCCCTCCAACCCGCCACCTCTTCCTCGATACACATGGTCCAAAAAATTGTCCTTTTGAGATCTTTACACCGTCCTAGGCATTCCATCTGCTGACAACAATGCACAAGTAGTCCTAGACCAATCCTCCGAGTGTTGCTTGCGCCCGAGCGTCCATATTATCACTTTGCTTTCTTGAGTAATTTCTGCGAAGCTTGCCACCTCATAACCTCCTTCAAACACACGGCGGTTCCTTGTGTGCCATACATTATGAAAAAGAAATATCTAACGATTTGAGTGCTGACGAGGAGGGCAGGACTTCCTGAATTCTTGCCTCCAAGGAATAGGTCACTCTTGAAGAACCTAATTTCCCATGTTCTTTGGACCCACTTGCATATTTTCCCTGCGAGGCCTTTAATAGTTGGGCAGTCCATGAATAGGTGGGCCAGATCTTCTCTAGCCATCCTGCATCCCAAGCATCGATCTGACCCAATCCCTCTCTCCTGAGTCTTCACTCCCGTCTCGGTAGAGCACCCCAAATTACCTTCCATAGAAAGACCTTCATGTGCTGCGGAACCTTTGGCTTCCATATGTACTCCAATACTTGCTCCCACCTTTCCTCCGGCCATTGCTTTTTCCATAGCTTGTTTAGGGGGCTACACCAATTCTTCTTATGCATCATTGTCTGATAAATTCTTTTAGGATGGGGTTTCCCTAATAGACTGCTTCCGGGCCATTTCCAGGCATTCCAGTCAAACACCGAATCACAGATTGGCATCACTAAATTGTCAAGCTCCTTCATCACTTTGTGGACTTGCAAGACCTCCAAGCTATTGAGTTGGTACTGGGTAACCAGAAGGTCAATGGTTTTCCAACTCTTGTTGCCACTGTCCCAGAAGTGTCCAAGCCGCTTCAGACCCTTATTATTCAGTTTCTTGGCTGTCTCAATCCAATAGGGAGTTTGTGGCAGATCTACAACTTTGGACAGCCAGGGGACCAATGCAAAATGGAGTTCTTGAAGTATCTGACTTCTTCCCCCCACTTTAAGACTCCTACTGCTCTCTTGCATTTTCTTACCAATTCTCCTGAGCTGCCACCCAGTCTTAAGGTAGACCACTCCGGGGCTAATAGTTTGTCATGAACCTCCACCCCTCTCCACTTTCCACCATCCGAGCCAAGTTTAGATGTTTCTATCATATCTCTGACCATGACAACCCAAACTTGATCGTGTTTAGCCAAGGAGACAACAAACTTGGTGCAACAAGCTTCTACATGGGCCACAGGGTTGAGAATTCTGAGGCCTCCTTGATTCACTGATCGAGCAACTAATTCCCACCGGGCCCATTTCCATGGCCTGGAGGATTTCGTGTTGTTTTTCCATAAAAACCTTTTTACTGGTTTTAAGAACTCTTTCCAGTGACACTTAGCCATCTTGAGAAGCGGGCTAGTGAAGGCAATGTAAGGAATCATAAAGGCATTCATCACTTTATCCGACTTGGGAATGGGAGAAGAGCATACTCCTACCTACTCATTTTTTTTTATTTTCTCAAGCACCCACTCAAATCTTTTCTTGTGGGTCACGTCCACTCCCAAGGGGGCTCCCAGATGCCTGAATATATTCCCTTCTGTGACAATCTCCCCCGACCAGACAGAAGGGTCAAATGAGTCATTTTTTGATAGGGAGATCAGCCTTGACTTCTCTATGTTACACTGGGACCCCGAAGCTTTTAAGAATATTTGCCAATCTCCATAGCTTTTCTGATGACCTGGGGGCACGCCTTCAAGAAGAGGAGAGAATTGTCTGCAAAAATTTTTGCTAGGAGTTGGCTATTTCCTGGCAAAGCGAGGCCTTGCAACTCCCCTCGTTCCACACTAGCTTTGAGCATCGTGATTAAAGGATGTGATCCTATGGCAAAAAGTAGGGGGGCGAGAGGGCATCCCTGCTTAATAGACCTTTTGACCTCAAAAGAGCCCACAATTCTATTGTTGAATAGGAGCTCTTACTGGCTTCCAGCCCCCAACCGACAAAGGCGAGACCCAAAGCCCAGAGCTTCCATGAGGGCTTCTATATATGTCCATGTTATTCTGTCATAAGCCTTGTCCAGGTCCATCTGCAGCAGAATGCACTCCTGCTTTGTGACAGTTGTGTATTCGATGCCCACCATTGTTGCCAAGATGTTATCGTAAATGGACCTTCCTTTTATGAACCCATGTTGATGGGGAGAGATGATCTTGGTTAGTAAGGGGGCTAGTCTAAGGGCTACTGCTTTAGCTATAATTTTTTAGGCCACCGACATCATTGTTATAGGGCGCCAATGTTTCATTTGAGAACAACAAATCTGTTTGGGGATGGGTTTGATAAGCCCTCTCTTTACACTTACCTCCAATGACCCTTCGACCATGGATTTATTGGCCAATCTTGTGATTGGGGCCTTGAGATCATCCCAAAATTCTCTATAGAATTCCATCGTCATCCCATCCCAACCAGGGGACTTTTCCTTGCCAAGGGCTTGCAATGCTAGTGAACACTCGTCTTCGGAGAATGCCCGTTCCAAGCAATTGGCTTCTGAGTGGGGAATTTCCTTCTTGACACTCTGCAGTATGGTCCCTCTAGCGTCTTCCACTTCTTGGGACTGGATCTCTGGCCGTCCAATGATTTGACTAAGATATCTCAACATCAAACTAGCCATCTCATCCTAATTATGAACTGTTGTCCCTTTCTCATCATAGAGCGAGCGGACGTGGCCCCGGCTCTTCTTGATTTTTAAAGCCCTAAAAAACTGAGTTTGATTGGAGGCTTCAGGTTGAAGGATAGTCTCCCTCGAGAGAAGCCTTGCCTTTCTGATATCTTCTAACTGCTCATTAGCAAGGTTAGATTTGGCTTCGAGCCATCGTTTGTGCTCCTCCTCAGTAGCATGCCCATTGGCTTTTATGGAGGTAAGCACCTGGACCTCCGCTGTAAGATGCAGAAGGTGTACCTCCCTAGCTTTCTTGAACCGGGGGCCCGAGGTTTTGATTGCTTTCTGGATGCTCCGAGAAAAGAGGTCCCACGCATTGTGTTTGTTGAGGTCGACATCTTTTTTGAGCTTACCCAGTGCTTTCTTGGTTAGATTCCTTAAGAGAGGGTCTTTGAATAGGTGTGCCCCTATTACTAACAGTTTTTTCCCACCTCTTGGGGTCTCCTCCTCCCCTTTATTCTTCTTGAATTGTATGTGCAGAGGAATGTGATCCAAAAGACTTTTTGTTGGGACTACCTTCAGCTCCATCAACGACGGTATCCAGTCAGCTTGGTGTGAGCAATAGCATCTGTCCAGCCTTGAGGCAGTGCGGGCATACTGGAG
Organism: Adiantum capillus-veneris; assembly: GCF_014529385.1. Lineage (NCBI taxonomy): Eukaryota > Viridiplantae > Streptophyta > Polypodiopsida > Polypodiales > Pteridaceae > Adiantum > Adiantum capillus-veneris. The sequence continues at coordinate 58,876,424 of NC_140936.1, read as the reverse complement.
GCTTGCGTAGGTGAAACCAGGCGTGCTATTCCATGGGCCGACTTCCCATAAGTCAATCATCGCCCACTTTTTGCACAAACTTTGCCATTTAGACCTTTCCGAGCCAGCCAACATACTGGAGGATCCTGTTCTATCCCTGCTCTTTTCTACCATATTGAAGTCGCCAACCAACAACCACTCGCCTTCAATAGGAGTATCTCTAAGATGCATCCACAGTTTAGCTCTTTCTTTTGCATTGCAAGGGCCATACACATTCACAACTGTGAAGGGATGCCCTTCCCATCTGATTCTAATCCCCAAGATTCTGTCGGATGGGTGGTTAAGAACCACCTTCGACTCCTATTCTCTATCCGCAATGTTGAGGACACCACTGAAACCGTTACTTCCTTCTCCATAGAATACCAGTTTCTTTCCTAGCACCTGTTTTCTCTTGCTATGGGCATCTAAGTGGTGTTCTTGGATGGCCCAGCAGTTGACTGTCTTCTCCTTTTTTACTTCCTCCCAAAAAAGGGTACTCTTCTTAAGGATTTTCAACCCCTTTACGTTCCAAGATTGGATAGTGAGAGACTCCATCATTATTGGGATAGAGGAACAAATTCTTCAGCATACGAATCACTCCTCCCCCCCCCCCCCCCCCCCCCCCTCTCCTTGGTTATAGGAGAATCCGGGGGTTCCAAGTCAAAGGATTTCTTTTCTTGCAGTGCTGCAAATGGATTGAGTAGTGGGACAGTGAACCCCCCTCTTTTCGACGGGGTGGAGGATGAATTAGATCCTTTCACCTCAAGTGTTCTCACAACTTGAAGCACTTTGGAATCTCTTTCCACTGCCTTCACTCTTCTGGCTCTTTTCAGACCAGGGACTTGGACAGTTGTCACCGTTGTCACTGTCATAAATTTGGGGGTAGCAGCGGAAGTACTGCTCCTATTATTATTTCCTGCACCTTCAGAAGTTCGTTGTATGGGAATCAATTCCTCCACAATCTTGTCCTGTATCTTGATATCCATTTTGTCACAAACCATACCTCCTTAATCCTTCTCTGCATTTACCCCTTCGTTACTGCCTCCTTGCTTCTTCAACCCTTCCACCTGGGAATCCATTTTACTGGGGGCCTATGCTACCGGAGCTGCAGTAACATTAGACTTCAAGGGGCAGTCCTTGGCGAAGTGTCCAAAGTTGTTGCATTCAAAACATGCCCCAAAGTATGTTCCAAAGTTTAGCGGAATAGTAACTAACCCTGCTCCGACATTGATAACCATTCTCTTAGGTGGCGTTTTAGACACATCCCAGCCAATACAAACCCTGTTTGAGGTTCTGCCAAACCCTCTCTTGGTAGGCATAAATAAGGGAGTGCCCAATTGGCTAGCAAGCATCCTGAGATTTTCCTACAGCCAGCTAGGCAGACCCACAAGCTCAACCCAGACCTGATGAAACCCTTGTAAAGATTCAGCTGAGTCGAACACTGGCTCCCAAGGCACCACACAAACCGTAGTCCTATTAAAGACTAGGGGCCCTTTGTCAAGGATCTTTTCCACGTCTAAGGCCTCTTTGAATCTCACTGAACAGTATCCTTTAGCTAGGTAGAAAGTACTTTCAACTGCTCCTCCATGGCCAAGAATTTGAGGGCCTTTAAGCCATTGAATCATCTCAAACCTGTTCAGGATTCTTTCGTTGAACCCAAATACAAGCGTTAGCTCAGCTTGCCTGGCTAACTGTTTTTTGATAATTGTTGGTGGTATCGCTACAATAATAGCCTCGACCACCTCCACCTGCTGGGGCAAAGACTTTTTTAAAGCGGAAAAGACCCAATTTGCCAACCTGTCTTCCATTAGCCCATTGCAATCTGCTTGGGAACTAGTTCTTTTGTTGTTGTTAGGGCAGGATTCAATCATTTTGTTGACTTCCTTAAGCTCTTGCTGAAGTCTAGCTCTTGTATTATGCAGATTTTCGAAATCTCCTTCACTCGACAACCCTTCTACTAAGCCTTTTCCACAATCCTTAGAGTTAGGCCCCTTGAGTATGCTAGCAAACAACATGCCTGGCCTGCGAACTGCAGATGCACTTGACGCCTTATTTACGTTCGTACAGATGGGACCCTGAGGAGCCCCATCTTTGAGGGTTTTAACCTCAAATTTGAACCCTTTAGCTGAGCCCATTTTCTCTCTTGGTTCTTCAGAAGGCACTTTTCCAATCGGTACAATTTTGTCCACTTTCATGGTTAAAGCCTTCGGCGAATCGGGGCTCGACATTTCCGCGTCATGTAATGGTTTCAAAACCGAGCCGTCGCCTGCATCCATCGGCACTGCAAACTCCATTTCGGACAATTTACACGCCGCTAACATCTGCAAAAAATTTACAATATCTTTGCCTATTACTAACGTGTCGGGTTCCATTACCGAGTGGCGCGGTGAACGACCTCACCGACACCCCCCTCTATTCCAAGCTTAACCCAAATTACCCAAAAAAAAAAAGGTTGCTCACACAGGCAGCACCTTTGCTTTGCCAAAAAGTAGATAAAATGGAAGCAAGGGTGAGAATACGATTATTTGCTTTATAAGGGCACTTGCATCAAAACGATTATTTACTTAAGCTTTTGCAACTGAAGCGAATAACTGCTTGTGGAACAAAAAGATGCTACGCGAAAGATGAAGAGCAGATTGCGCCCAAGAAGAGAACAGAGTGAGGTTCGAATGCTCAGACCGAAAGAGGGACACACTTGCACACCCACTCCGGAGAAGGCGGTCGTGGGCAAGATCCAGCGCCAACCCTCACCAATGATGCGAGCTGGAATGTACACCAAGCTTGGAGTGACCACGTGAGAACAAGAGGAGTCGAGGACGTTCATCCTCAGCTGCTTTGATAGTGTTGTTTCATTTATTGTTGTTTGTTGTTTTAGCTCTCTTTTATATAGTGTTGCTTTTGTGGGATACAAACAAGAAACTAAGTGTGTACATTAAACACTTGAATGTGTTTCATGCTGGTTGGGCTTAGTTTTTTACAAATGATATTGGACACCCCAAGGATTTTATTTGATGCCTTTTGACGTTTTTACAAGCCTTACATGTACCTACCGCATGCTTCTAAAATGTGTATAGAGCCATGTGTGCCAGATGTTAGTATGCATACATGACTACGCCATGGGTGTGTCACTAAGCAGGGACTTAGTGAATAATTCAACTTCAAGTTGTAAGTATGTATGGGGGTTCTTAGTTCAACTTTTAGTCATGTGTGAGGTGGGATTTTCACCTATGGTGGAGAAGGAAGCCCTTGCTAGTTTTGCCGACGGTGGTGGCTAGGGATTGTGTATTAGAGATGTCCATGTCTGTGTCTAGGGAGTTGTTTGTGTGTGTGTGTGTGTGTGTGTGTGTGCGCTCTTTTGGGGGGGGGGGGGGGTTCTTCTTGTGGCTTGAGTTGTGTTCTTCTCTTCAAGAGTGCTATTGTATATTGGAGGTCTTGTTGCATAAATTACGACAAGAGCTATTATATATGCCTCTATATCCATTGTACATCTGATTCACAATTGACACCTTATTCTATAGTGGTTTGCATCTTCCCCAATCCTTGCCTAGGGATCCAAAAGGATAGCGGATGAGTTTGAGCTTTCATAACGTGATAATAAGGCACCACAATAACAGGAGCGGCTTAATGGTAAGATATTGTATGGGAATGATTCATCAAGATTGAGTCCAGCCAGTGTCGGGAAAGGTGTGCCTTAGCTTAGCCTTGAGCCAGTTGAAAATCGAGATTAGCTTGTTGCAAATGATGGTAAAGGGGGGGCGGAAAAACGATAAAGAAAATAGTTAAAAAGTCTTGCAAAATTGAAAATGTCTACTAGTATTTCCAGTTTGCATTTGTACACCTATTGAAAATTAATATTAGTTGGTTGCAAATGATGGTAAAGGGGAAAAACCTGTGAAGAAAATAGTTCAAAAGTCTTGCAAATCTGAAAATTCTACTAGTATTTCCGGTTTGCATCTGCACAAGGTGAAAACCCGGCCATTTAGGGAAAAAGAGTTTCAAAAACATAAATTTTTGGAGGGAACAAATTTGAAAGCTTGTTTTGGTTATGATTAGATGACGTAATCTAAATTGGGTGCCTATAATTTTCTCTAACATACGTAGATAGGAAATGGTGGGTGTGCTATTATGAGATGTTGAGGGGCACCGAACAAAATGTTCTTTAACTTGCGAGGCATTTTTTGATCGTTGAAATGCATCGTAAAGGTCATATTCTCTATCTTAGAATAAGACACATCAAGTTACCTTTTTGATGTTTTCCAACGGCTGATTAGTTTTATAATTTTAGGGGGAGCGCATGGGTACCACCAGCTTTAACACGGATTGAAATGAACCTTTCCAAGTGTCCCTCTTAATACTATTTTTTTAAGTAAGCAGTATACGAATGATTATCATCATCCATAGCCTCTCTGTATATGTATTGAACCTCTTCTGGATGTAAGAACGTGAACATTTCTACTTGACATTATAGTCTTTCTAGTATAGCCATCATCTACAGTAGAGTCATTGCATAGATAAATTGAAAGTCTGTGAATGAAACTTTTTTACTTGAAAAGGTCATACTGTGAATGTAGAATGCTCCCTTGTTTGTTACCGTTTTGGCTCCTAGGCATTGCTCACATATCCCAGTTTGACGTTTAAATTTCCATATTGAAAATGAAAATTCCAAGTTGTTATCTCCTTGTACCTTAATTTTTTAAGGCAAAAAAAATTTGAGCATTTTAATTATAAATTTTGGTACATAACTTTATATTGGCAAAAATCTAGATTGTCCCATTGGATGTATTGGTACAAAGACGTCGTATCATGCAAGGCTCGGGAAAAGATAGGTTCCCTTTATCCAAAGCCTTTTCAAAATGAAAAACGAATGGCTCAAATTTGGGCAAGAAGGTTCTCAAGTCGATTCAAATTATGGAATTTTTAGTTATAATATGAGATTTTTAGTGTGATTATCCCTCTCAAATTTAGAGGTAGCATGCTCATATGCATGTAAAAAGGTTCCAAAGCCGGGTCCACAAAAAATATTTCTGGAGCCCTCGTCGTATGCCTTTGCCTGAAACCACCTGGAGGAGCTCTCTAGCATAGGAGCATTGACATAAGTTCACCACCCAACCAGTGCTCGAAAAAAACCTAGGTTTAGTGTATTCCCACCTACAAATTTTGAAATTTACCTCTAAATCTTAGATTTAAAGGTGAGAAAACCTACAAAATTTTGAATAAATTAGTGTAATTTGGTGTGAAAACCTTCAAATTTTGTCAATTTACCTCTGTTGTTTCACATATGTAGGTTTGCCAAGTTTTTGGAAAAAAGTTTTTTTCGAGCAGTGCACCCAACTCCAAGAGTCCCATTCATATAGACCTAACAATGGCTACCATCCACACTAGGCCTGACACTCATTGAGCATGCTCAAGTCTATGGTGTGCCGGGCTACACATGTGGTCCTCCTAAGATCCATGGTCTCACTCCCATAGATGATGTAGCATCTATTTTAAGTGTCAAGGCTATGAAAATGGGTTTTTTTGGAGGAATGCTCCTAGGCTCTAGCATGATGATGGATAATATATAAGCGTACACTTTACATCCTTCCTACCAGTTTGATTAGGCAATTGTGTACACAAATACAAACACCAAATCTTGCTAACACGCTTTTGAAATTACATCAAAGACCAGCTTCCCTTCACCTAACCCCATTCCTGAAATAACTTACCTGTGTTTGAATTTATAATTATTATCCTTATGATGCCCATAGAAGGTGTCAAGTAGTCTGTAGAACATGGTGAAAACTTTAAGATTAGATTCACAAAGCTGGGGAATGGCGTGTAAACTTGGGGATGGAAACAGTCCACCCATATGAAAGGGACATTGCGTAGTGAAAAAATTATACTAGCTATTAATAATAATAATAATAATAAGGAGAAACTCTCACTTTCCTGAAAGAGGGAAGGTAAAGTCGGTTTTTGAAGAACTTTTAAGCTTGGGAGGGGAATATGTGGGTTCATAACTTCATATACATATATATATATACACTAGAAGAGTAATAGGGGACTCATAAATCTCCTCTCTTTCTGCATTTTGCGCTATTGGGTTCATCATCTTCTGCGCAGAAGAGGGGTAGGAGTGTGAAGGTGAAGGGAATCAGAGCAGTGAGAGAGAGAGAGAGAGAGAGAGGCTCTTCACTTTACTTGAGGCAAGAGAAAAGGAGAGGGTAATCAATAGCTGAGAAAGCAACATGGGCACTAGTAGAGAAGCTGTGAGGCCCTCCTCTCCCATGAGTGCCATGAATCTTGTGTGCCTATCATTGTGGCTCCTCTTTTGCCCCCTCGCCTTTGCCAAAACGAGATACTTCAACTTCACGGTTTGTTTCCAGCTCGCTTTATTGCAGCATCATTATTTTGCGAAGGTTTCATGCACGTCGTTCTTCATGCCAATCATTCTGCACTCGCTTGATCCACCTCCACTTGCAGTTCAAATTTTCGATGAACCTTTTCCACACTTAGTTTAAAGCCTCGTATTTACGTTACGAAGGTTATGTTCCTTCCTTCAGCCAAGCACAGCGTCCAAGTGATTCTTAAGAATTGATGAGTCCAATTTGGCCACACAATGAAGCCATTTATCGTTATTTAAGTTCATTTAAGGAGCTTGCACAGAGAGGAGAGCTGTTGTTAAATTTTATTGTAATGCAAGGTAGAAAATAAACTTCATTGGGCTATAGTTAAGCACGTAAACTAATTTGTGAAACATAGCTTAAATCTCCAGTTAATCTGAATGCAGATTCAAAACACAGATGTCACACGCCTCTGCCACACCAAGTCAACAGTGCTTGTAAATGGGGAATTCCCAGGCCCAACAAGCTATGTCAGAGAAGGTGACAAGGTGGTGGTCAATGTCACGAACCTTGTTTCCTACAATGCCACCATCCATTGGTATCTTTAACTTCTCCCTCTCAGAGCTACATCTATAAATGTTGTTAAGGAGAGAAGGGTCATGAGTATAATCATGTATACAGTCTAGTAGGTTAAAGCTTGAAATGTGAATAGAAGATTTCCTACATAGCCTTACAAATAGGTTGAGATCAAATGGATTATTCTAGCTTGTTTCCTACAATGCCACCATCCATTGGTATCTTTAACTTCTCCCTCTCAGGGCTACATCTATAAATGTTGTTCAGGAGAGAAGGGTCATGAGTATAATCATGTATACAGTCTAGTAGGTTAAAGCTTGAAATGTGAATAGAAGATTTCCTACATAGCCTTACAAATAGGTTGAGATCAAATGGATTATTCTAGCTTGTGATTCTGAAAAGTAAGATGGACAACAAATTGAAGCTGTTGCATGATGAAGTAATGCAGTGAGTGACCTAGTAGGTTCGAAGCAGCACAAGAGTTTTGCTGGGGTAAATTTTGCTTAAATTTTAATTTGGATGCAACAGGCATGGAGTGAGACAGCTACTTTCTGCATGGGCAGACGGACCTGCTTATGTCACACAGTGCCCCATTCAGACTAACCAGTCGTATGTCCACAGGTCTGCTACTGTGGAACTGTTTGTTCTTGCAAATACCTAGACCATTGTGCGTGCATGCATGTGTGTGTGTGTGTGTGCACGCGCACGCGCACGCGCGCATGGACAAGCGCACAGATGCATTTGTGCAAGCATGCACGATTTACAGCGAGTGTGCATGTGTACACATGCTGATAGTCTACTGATTCCAGGTTTCAAGTATTGGGTCAAAGGGGCACCCTCTTCTGGCATGCTCACATCAGCTGGCTAAGAGCCACAGTTTATGGGGCTTTCATCATCCTTCCAAAGAACAAAACTCCCTTCCCCTTCACTGTTTCTAGACCCCATAAGGAGCTTCCTCCCCTTTTGCTAGGTTTGCAGTTGTACCTTTCTTAACTATAATCATGAATCTGTAATGGATCTGTCTTCGCATCTGTGTGCGGGAATGTTCATCTTCAGAACCATACACATTTCCTTTTCATGAGTTGCCCCCAAAAAGGAAAAAATTGAGATAATTTTCAGTATTTTCACACTATTCTTCTCAATGCGAGCTACAACAAACTTTTCTGGAACACTGCTTCGCATGATTCTGAACGTGCTGCAAAAGTTACATAGTTGAGTGGGAAGAATGTGTGCCTACATGAGGTGATAAGGGTTCATATAATTCTAAAGCACAGTTTTTTAAAGACTCTAGAGGCCGCATGATAACAATGTGCACTAAAAAATTCATCTGTTGATAAGTATGCATAGCACGTGCATGGTAAAGGCCTAAATGAGTAGGATCTCTGATTGTGGTGAGAGAGAGACAGGCTCCCTGCAACGATTGAATATTCATGCTTAATTGGCAGGTGAGTGGTGGAATGCAAACGTCGAGGACATTATTGCTCAAGCTTTAGCAACCGGAGGTAACTATAATATTTCTGATGCACTCACAATCAATGGCCAACCTGGTGACTTCTACAACTGTTCGTCAGCTGGTAGGATTCTACCTCTGCTTTCTGGTCATACAGAGAATGTTAAAAGTATCAAATTGAAACATAAGATGCGGTTAACTTGAGCCAATGTCTCTGACTACAGAAACCGTCGTCTACAACGTTTCGGCGGGTCATACATATATGTTGAGGATAATCAATGCGGCAGTTAATTTTCAGATGTTCTTTGCCATAGCAAACCACAGCCTAACAGTGGTAGAAGCAGATGCGGAGTACACCCAAGACCTTACAACAGACATGCTTGTCTTGGCTCCAGGGCAAACAACCAATGTGCTCTTCACAACAAACCACTCTGGCGGGGATCAGTTCTACATTGCTGCTTCCGTATTCTCACCACCAAACATAAGTCTCGTCCCTTTCCCTCAGACTCCTACAACTGCCATACTTCGATACGGGGGAGTCAATTCTTCTGCTCCAACTAGCTTGGTCCTTCCTACCTTTCCTCTAGCCAACGATAGTTCGCTACTCGTGAACCTTACCAAAAGCCTCAAGGGAAAGAACTTTACAGAGGGGTTCTACTACTCTGATGTTCCTCAAACTGTAGATGTTGATCTTTTCCACACCATTGGATATGCATTGCAACCTTGTCCCCCTAATGCCACATGCCTTGGTCCCAACACCACTATTTTCAGATCTTCCATCAACAACATTACTTATGTCTCTCCTTCAGACTTCTCCATACTCCAAGTAAGACATGCTGATATGTCAAGATTTTGAAAATCAGTGCAAAACAAATATATTTGAATAAATGGTACATGTTCATCAAAACTTCATACAAATCACAATGGGGCATGTTAGAAGTTGACCTAGAAACCATGTGTGTGTGTGTCACATTTCAATGGGCACCTACAGGCTACAACCTGTTGATAGGACACACCCCAGGTCACCTTAGAGTCAACTAGAAGAAGCGGCTTTTTCCAAATAATAAAGCAATATGTGAAAGGAAATGCAATTTTATAGGTAACTCCGGCAGAGCTGAAAGAACACACGATAGGAGCCAAAAATGTAATAGATAGATTTGGCCAGAATTACCCCTACAGTTGGCACAACAAACATTTATATACAGGAAGTGCCACTCAAACATTTCTCAAATGCCTTGTGAAGATAAAATGTAGACACAGGATGGTGCTTAGAATGTTGAAACATATTGTGCTTCATGTTGGGGTTTGTATACATGTAGCAGATGAAGGAAAAAGCATTACCAGGATCAGCCATTTGGGATTCAGGTTGGGCCTTGTATTACCAGAGTCAACATTCTTAATCAGAGATGACCATATCCTGATGCCTGCAAATCACTGCTGTATTGTCCGAAGATGGACAACCAATTACATCCTTGGGATATAACCAATGGGCCCTATTAACAGTATCGTTATATAGCTAGCTAATTCAGTTGTCGGCTGCATTGGCATCAACATAGCACGACATTTCCTTGCTGCTTTACAACACCTCATTGAATCTCCTCCAATAAAAATATAAAATCTTTACCTCTTAAAATAACTATCATGCATGTACTTAACAAAGCAATCAAGTGCTGTAATGAGGGAAGAGAGAATATAATATTTGAATGGCCCTTTTCATCTGCAGGCATATTACGATCACGTCAGTGCAAACTACACCACCGATTTTCCTGATGTGCCACTGTTCCAATATAATTACACAGCAGTTGATCCTGTGAACAAGTCAGCATTGCCAGGAACTCGAGTAAGAGTGCTCCCATTCAACTCAACCGTGCAAGTAGTATATCAAGACACAGCCACCCTCTTGTTTGAGTCCCACCCCATGCACCTGCACGGCCAGAGCTTCTATGTGGTCGGCACTGGCAATGGCACGTACAACCCTGCCACTGATCCGCTCAACTTCAACCTCATTAATCCCCCTGCCAGAAACACTATTGCTGTCTATCCTGGTGGTTGGGCTGCTGTGAGGTTTAGAGCCATTAATCCAGGTCTCTCTCTCTCTCTCTCTCTCTCTCTCTCTCTCTCTCTCTCGCTCTCTCTCTCTGCGCCCACAAATTATAACTCATCTAACAATCAAATGTAACTTGCAGGAGTCTGGTTCGTCCATTGCCATTTTGACATTCATCAGTCATGGGGCATGGACATGGCATTCATCACCCAAAATGGAGTGGGAAGTTCACAAACACTACCACCACCACCTAGTGATTTACCACGTTGCTGAACCCCAGCCATCTAATCATCCTCAATTTCAAATCCTGTAAGATAGCCTGCCTCTTCAATTTTTGACATCAGAAGGGTTTGTAGAGCTTAGCATAGAAAATCTTGTGCTTCTTTCTAAATTTTGTGCTTCGCTTCAAATAAGGAGTGGATTCCACCTTTCCCATGACAACCACTGCCGCTCCATGCATAGAGACACCACTTCAAAAAAGATTGCCTTGTCATTGGCTCACGGTTTTTATTCTCATTGAACACGATGTTACTTTCTGTATGAGCTTTAAGCTGGTTCAAATGTGGGTTTGTGTTCAAACTGTCGTACTTTTTGTTTCAGTTTTAACTTCAAGTGGTAGCTTCGTGCTCAAATTGAGTGTCTACTGGAGCTGCTTGAAAAAGCCAGACTCCAATTGTATGGGTTCCATGCAAACGTATCAGGTTGCAAGAAGTATCTTGGCAAAGAACGAAAGAGAGGCATTGCGTGAATAATGGGTTCCATGCAAACGTCTCAGATTGCAAGAAGTCTCTTGGCAAAGAACGAAAGAGAGGCATTGCATGAATAATAGGCACTAGGTCTGCATACTCAACTACTATGCTATAACGTGAAATGAGGTTAAGAGAAAGCACAGCACCAAAGAATGTTTCGTTTCCGCCAAATATGATCACTAAAAGATAATAAAGCGTGCTACTCTCCATATGATTTGACTTAACTTCTTATGGTACAGAGAGTGCCACAAAAAAGACAAAAGCCATGACTGGGCTCATTGGCTGGTTCAATGACACCCCATGAGTCATCTATCTTTTTCTAAGGTTCCATATTGAAGGTGCTGGCTTCACAAAAGTCCTCTACAGGAGAAAAAAACACTTGAAGTCATAACCAAGAAGATGCAACCTAAATAAACACATCAAAAGCAAGATGCGGCTGTACATTAGTCTACAAGTTGGGCGACAAACAGAGCAGGCAGATTAAGTGTGAAGCTTAAAAAAAAGAAAGTTCGCTGGCTAAGTAGCTTATCCAACCAAAACCACTCCCGAATGGAGCTTAAGGGCAGAAGAGGGTTTTTGCTAGCAGATGATTGTCATAGAGGGGAGGTAGCTTGCCAAAACTCCCAACCCACCATATGAGAAAGTTTCTCTTGGAAAAACAGATTGCAAAGAAGCTACACTCTAAATTAGGAAAAGGTGGCAAGTAATATGACATGGATGAGATTGAAGAGTTTTGACATGGTTCAATCTAGATTGTGATCTTAACAATAACCTGGACATTAAAAACTTAGCCACTGAGGAAGATTCCATTTTTCACAGCAAACGGCAACATCTTGTAGATCAGATTGAATGGTTGTCATGGTGGTATCCACATTTTAACAATTTTCTGACACAATTAGTTATTTGCAATTTTTGGTGAGCAAAAAGCTATTTACCTGGACTGCTTGTGACAGCAACTATCGGTTTCATATGCAAAGCTTTAGTCTTCATTATTGACCCTAGGGAAAAGAAAGATGTTTCCTGAGTAAACGCATACATTGAGCTGATCATTTCCGTGAGTTGGCATTCAACTGGATAACGTGACAAATGATTATCTTCATGGTGGTCCCGGCTGGATTAGTACTTGCATTCTATGGAATTCATCAGGCAGTTGCGGAGTCAATGGAATGCATTTCACAGTGATTTAAGTTACTCTGCTGGAATAGAAGTCGTTTCCTGTAGAAACTCATCAATCAAGCTGACCAGTTGCAAAGAGTTGTAAGGTTCAGCTATGCTGTAACGGACACCTGTTAAAGGATCCAGCCAGCAGCTGGCTGCAATGTTGATGAGGTGCTTATAGCTTAGTAGGCACTCTGCATCAGAATCTTGTCGACAAAAGGATGAGCATACAGTGTGCCGTTGATCACAGTAAAAGCCAGAGCAGTCCAAGTTGGCATGTTCTTCATAAACTATCTTTCTAGTAGTCTGCCAACACGCTTTGGAGGGGTAAGTAACACACAATTAGTTATTTGCAATTTTTGGTGAGCAAAAAGCTATTTACCTGGACTGCTTGTGACAGCAACTATCGGTTTCATATGCAAAGCTTTAGTCTTCATTATTGACCCTAGGGAAAAGAAAGATGTTTCCTGAGTAAACGCATACATTGAGCTGATCATTTCCGTGAGTTGGCATTCAACTGGATAACGTGACAAATGATTATCTTCATGGTGGTCCCGGCTGGATTAGTACTTGCATTCTATGGAATTCATCAGGCAGTTGCGGAGTCAATGGAATGCATTTCACAGTGATTTAAGTTACTCTGCTGGAATAGAAGTCGTTTCCTGTAGAAACTCATCAATCAAGCTGACCAGTTGCAAAGAGTTGTAAGGTTCAGCTATGCTGTAACGGACACCTGTTAAAGGATCCAGCCAGCAGCTGGCTGCAATGTTGATGAGGTGCTTATAGCTTAGTAGGCACTCTGCATCAGAATCTTGTCGACAAAAGGATGAGCATACAGTGTGCCGTTGATCACAGTAAAAGCCAGAGCAGTCCAAGTTGGCATGTTCTTCATAAACTATCTTTCTAGTAGTCTGCCAACACGCTTTGGAGGGGTAAGTAACAAGCTGAGTGGGTGGGAAAAGGAGCATTTACCAGCAACAGTTGCATGCAATCACAAATCTACCTCTTCTCTTGCAAAGCACCTACCTGAAGAGTTCTATAGATCATTTCCAAGTGCTGGACTTGAAGCCATCCTTTTCCATGCAGCTCCTTCAGAAGCACAATAGTTGCTGGTGATACTGTTTGAGCTGTAAGGCAGGAAATTATTGCTGAAATGCAAGGACTCAGGACAGACTTAGTCCATGTTGGAGACACAGATTGCTTCAGCATTCCAATAGCTATGTAGATAGCAGAAGGATCAAGTGTGCTTGCAGAATCTCGGGCTGATACAGCTAGGACAAAGTCCTCCACAAGAAAACGATGCCAAGGACTTCCAAAAATTATTGCTTTCTCATGTAAGCTAAGATTAGTGTCTACTAGCAAAGAGTAGAGGCAAAATGAACTGTTTCTACACACAACTTCACTGCCATTAAGAACAGACCCTTGCAGAACCATTAAAATTGACTGCAACACTTCAGGGCATCTCCTTGCATCTGGAGTTTCCAGAGACGACTGGTCTGTGCCAGGTTGTGTTAGCCAGTTGAATGCCTCTGCCAGGCAAGACGATGCTAATGATTTCACAAAGTTTGAACCAAAGTAAAGTAGTCTGCACAAATGTTCAACTTGCTCAATACTTCTGGGAAGAACTAGATTATAAAGAGAGCCAGGATGAGGATCCTCTTCCAATGGCTGTGCAAATGAATGTGCCAATCTCGAAATACAATGAGTTGGCCTGAGAGTGTTGATTGCACTGCATCAACAAATATTTATCTACAACTTACCTGAAATTTCATAAGATTATAAAGAACAAAGCAAAAAATGACTCACCATCTCAAGCAAAGCAGATGAAACGCCAAAATGCAAGCTAAAACTTTTCCATCCATGCTCTCTGCAACCAAATTGAGTAAGTTACAACCTCGTGCCCCAAATTTATTCAGATGTGATCTGATAGAGTTCTGAAGTTGCTCATGTGAGAGAATAATCCTGGAAGCTTGTGCAAGAAAACCAGTATTCTCGATGGACTTATGCAGTATCAAACCCATCAGACTTAAAAGGCTGAAAAGTTCTTCGTCAGCATCAGTATCACCAAAGAAATTCAATTTGTCCGCCAGAGGATGGACAAACTAAATAACCAGACCAATAAATTCAATCAATAATTCAAAAATTGAAAGCGAAATCTATTTTCAAACCTTGAAGAATCACAGATACCTGATTTACAAGAAGACCCCAAGACTCCTCATCCAAGGCTCTATCATGATCCACTGCACAAAGAAGCTGATACAAGAGTTCAAACAAACAGCTGTGAATTTTTGGTAACCTGGCACCATAAATGGCAAGCCAGCTTCTTATATTTGAAACAATTCCAGAAAGGCAAAGCTGATTGGCAGCCACAGCAGAGAGCTTTACAAGCTTGATGTAACAACCTACAACTGTGTTAATATCATCCTCAATTTGACTTGCAAGTACTTCATCAAGTACACGAGCAAAGAATAAACCACAGCAGTCCTCTTCCTCTATTGCAACCAGAAAAAAGTTAATATCCTCCGGTTGCCCATCCTCTTGATCTACAATCCTTGGATATGTTGTGATCTTCTCTTTATTGCCTTGCTCTCCACGTGACAAGGTCTTAATCCTGTCTATCATGCTTGCAACCATAAATGATTCTAAACTCTGTGTCCTTATCAGCCATACAAAGACACTTCTATGCATATTAGGAGATATGATGTTGTGCTGATATTGTTCAACAAGTGATGCAAGCAAGCTCTCTGCTTCAAGACTATATGTAAGACCGCAAGAAATGGCTGTGTTTATTGTAAGGATGTAAATATAGAGCAATTGGTTAAAAATGCAAGATGAGCAAGAGCCTTGATTTGGTGTCGAGAAGTTCATCAAAAGATTTGGTGTCGAGAAGTTCATCAAAAGATACTGTTCCAAGAATGCTAGAACATGGCTGTCTTCTGCAAACCTGCATGGTGCCAGAAGGACTTACAATGTAAATCTTATCAACTAGGATCGAGCATTTTAAAATCCATCACTATGGAGGAACAGCAATGTCAATGACCGTGCAAGCATCTCAATCTTAGCAACAAGTCTCACCTATCCCCATAGATGTGGCTAAAGTAGAGAACTTTGATAACAGCAAACTGGATAAGCTTAAGCTGATCGTCGTGGATGCTGCTCAATGCCAACAAAACAAGTGACTCTTGAGGGTCACTGGGAAGCTGAGTAAATTGTTGCTTGACATTTTCATCAAGAGTACCACTTTCCAATTTGCAGATCATACTACCAAGGAGATTCATAATAAGATCCTTAATTCTGCGTGCTGGAAATCTGGCCATTAACTCATAAGTTACACTGAACCAGGAGGCTGTAGCGAGAATACTACCAAGCCTAGCTGAAGCTAGTAAAGAAGGCTCGTCTATCATGAGAAAAAGCACTTCCAGAATTGCAAAAACTGTATCTTCATTGTCAATAATTGACAAGCTCTTTAGGAAACAAGGTAGTAGGACTTTCTCAACTATCGATATTAAAGTATCAGAAAAAGAGCAATCAACAGGCTCCTGAGCTTTGAGGCTGAAAACGAAAGCTCCTTTCAACAGAAGGACAGCATACTGAAACATTCTGCAATCCAATCCTACCAGACCTGCTGCAGCCACAGACATGAATGTGCTTGAAACTGCAGAATTCACAAGAGAATGGACTTCCTGTATGCTGGGCGTGCATGGCAGCCCTAGCAGTGCCAACAGGGCTGAGCAAGCTGAAATAAATGAATCCTGACCCAAACCCAAAGTATCACCATTATGATTCTTGATTATAGCGGTCAGAATGTGAAGTAACCGCTCTGCACTAACACGAGAGATTGCTCCAGGATAATTGTTCAGACCAAGATCTATAAGAATAAGGAGGTCAGGTTGCAAAACAGGCATAGATGTTTCTGTAGAACGCTCTAGAATCCAACTTGCTGTTTCAAGGCCCAAAGCAAACCGTTGTGTGAAAGCCTGCTTTGCTTCTGAAAGCATCCTAAGAATTCGTACAGACCATACCACTATATCAAGGGTGTTTTCTGCCATATGGGAGAAAGCAGAAGATTGAGGAAGAATGTGACAAATCGTGCTTCTGTGACTAGTGATTCTTAGACACAAAATTAGTATGACTCACCACAAACTCTTAAAATCTCAAAAAGATAATCCATTATGCCTTCTTCAATAAGAATCTGAAGGTCACTTATAAATGCTTTGTCTGGGGAACACATGTAAAACAGAAGCTGCAATGCAGCCACTTGGACCTGCGAGTCAGATGAGATCAGAGATCCTTTAAGTGCCTCTGCAAAAGCTCTTGCAAAGTCATTTCTGTGTTCTGGGACAGCTTCAGCATCCACATTTGTTTGTTGAAAACGAATGCTGATAACTGATTGTTGAGCCATTGTACTGAGCAAGGCTGCAATCATGTCAACATACGACGCTATAAGCCGGTTTCTGCATCCAGATGCAACAACCTTCTTGGAGTATTAATACCAGAATTTAAAAAACAGGCATACCAATGCAATTGATTCTCAACTCATCATTCTCTGTTTTCTCAAGGATATTGATGGCAGCATTCGTCAATTCTGAGAGGAACGGTAGAAGTTGTTCGATACCTCCTTCAAAAGAGGACACCTTGTATAAAAGAAACAAAAGTTCGCCTCGCAGTTGATCCCTAGAAAATTACTTGCATGTAAGATACTTTGTACACTCATGGAGTTTCAAAGTAAATATATCATTGGAAAGTACAATTTTTATTCAGTAGGCAAAGTACCCTGGCACCACTAAGCCTGCAATGAGGTTGGCCAGAAAGTCAGGATAGCTTTGTATAGCAGCTGGCAGCACATTGTCATAATGGCGGTAGCTGTCCAGTAGTCGTCCCAAAACATGTAGCTGCCATAGTCAATTTGAAAAGCTTAAAGACAACCGAGTTTTATGACGAAAAGGCACAATGTGCAGCTCAAGTTGCTACCGATAGCATCGCATACAAGCTATCAGCGGCCAAGCATCCATCTTCCTATTTTCCTGCAGACTCGATAACAACTAAACTAATGATTTAAGTGGGAGCACGTCAGAAAATTTCTATCCACATAGGAGGTTAAGCAGCTTCTATCTTCACTTAAGACGAGTTGCAGACTATGATGAACTAAAGGTTGCTGGCCAAGCAGCACAGATATTAACATTCAGCTGACAGATGCTACTTAGCATTCGCAAGGGCCTAAAACTTACCGAATTCCTTTGCCCCGCGCTGTAAGATAGACTGGATGAAGAGCTGATTTCCATTATGATGTGA
Source organism: Adiantum capillus-veneris (assembly GCF_014529385.1). Taxonomy (NCBI): domain Eukaryota; kingdom Viridiplantae; phylum Streptophyta; class Polypodiopsida; order Polypodiales; family Pteridaceae; genus Adiantum; species Adiantum capillus-veneris. Next base: position 58,858,814 of record NC_140936.1, on the reverse strand, counting down.
AGGACGAAGTCATAAAGAAGGGAAGCAGGATCGCTATGAGGAACCTCCGTACCCACAGAAGAATAAAGCTTGCAAAGATCGAGGATGAGTTCCATGAGAGCCTTCGCGAGGCAACTACTGCTTTTATCTCTGCAATGGGCAAGGGCTTCCGAAAGAGGCGAAACTACGAAATGGGAGTGATGACCAAAAAAATTCGCACAGAAGGAGGGGCCATTGAGAGCTTGCCGAAATTCTGAAACTGCGTACAGCTTGTGAGTGAGAAAGGCGGAGTGGTCGGAGAGAAGCTTGACAAAGCACATGAGGCAGATGGAGCCGCCTTCATCTGTGGACAGCTGAAGAGATGGACTGTGACTTTGTGTGCACCCATGTAGCTGGTCCGCTTGTGCTCCCGCCATTCGCATTTGAAGCAAACAGAAAATTTCGAGTCTTTCGACACTGTCAAATGGCAACAGGCCTACGTAGGTCCGAGGACATTGTCAGTGCGTGCCCATCCCCGAGCCCCTTGGAGGCACGGCCGCACGGGTTTATCGCGACCAGCCTCCTGCAGGTCTCGTTCGCTCTTACCAAGGGATCATTCTTATACAGTTTGTGAAGCTCCAATCTGAGAATGTGTGCAAGTAGGGTGAAGGGGCCAACTTAGGGCCACCTAAGGGGAAAGGTTGGTTTAGGGGTCAAATTTGGGTGTTTTTGGGTGTTTAAGGCATTGGTCAGGATCGCTGCATCTCACTGTACACTAGTAGAGAAGGTGAATGTGTTGCAGTGATGGGAGGGGGGCTATTTGGGAAAAACAAAGATTCCTTTGTATAAAAAATGGGCATGAAAAATAGGACTTTGGATCCCCTTCCACTTGTCCACCCTCTTTTCAATATAGGTGTGGTAGGTAAGCAATTGCAGGTGCCAGCACTTACTACTCAAGCACCTCTTAGGCGTGTTATTAGAGCCGCACTTGAGCTGACACACGTGCGAGTCTTATCTAGCTTGTAAGCTCTGATGACCCTATTAAACTTCATGATGAGCTTACCCATCCACCGTGCATAGTGTACGCCTCCACTGGTGCATCCCACGAGGCCAAGGCTTGCCCCTGTGAGGTTGTTTTTCCGCGAAGTCAGTGACGAGCAGGCTAGGGGCAGGGGGCTAGGGGCAGACCTGTGTACAGGGGGAAGTGTGAAGAAGAAGGGAAAACACCCCATCTAGGCATTCGCTGTCTACTTCAACTTCGTCGACTCTCATGTTTACAGCTGCGGGAGGCAATCAGGTACAGCCCTTGTTCCTCACACACTAGGCTCAGTAGCCAATTCTTCTAATTCTCATTTTTTTGCATATAGACCTTCACATCATGAGCTTCTGCTCAGGAAGCACCACATACCAAGTCTGTTTTCATGCACAACAAGCACCAACAAAATTCTTCCCAGCGACTCACTGCCTCAACTGCAGGTGTATTCCACTAGGCCAATGCATGCCCTTGCTTCTAGCTACCCTGTGCAATGTTGAAAGATGCCCCATCTTGAAAGCTTCAGGTAAGGCGATATGCTCTACCTGTGACTCCTCAAAGAAAATCTGGTCTTTATATCTTTACAGCTTGGTTGTGTGCATTCATCAATACTCTTTCAATTGTTTATGCTTGTTCGTATTACGACATAAGGACAGAGATGCCATCGTAACTCACTTCATACCTCTATCTCTGGAGAGCTAAACTGTGAGTGCATGGAGGGCAGTACATGCATGAAGTAATGTGATGTAAATTATTTCATCAGTAGGCATTGCTTGCAAATTCCTTCAGGGGACTGATACGGATACTGATACTCACTTATTTAGCAGCAATGGGCAACAGCTAGCAGATGACGAAGCAGCAATGGGCAACGTTAGTAGATGATGAAGCAACATATGGGGCATGCAGATCCCTACTCGCAAGAAGACAACCCAGATTCACCAACCAACAACACGGCAATGAGACCTTCAAGAACAAAGTATACAGGTGAGTTTTATACTCACTCAGTAATGTATGGTTCAAGAGCAACATTTTTATATGGGTGAGGCTTCGTATTCACTCAACAATGTATGGTTTGTTTCTTTTTCGTATGTTCCAGAATGTGCATTACAACGAAGCTAAACCAAGGCAATGAAACTTTGCATATATATTCTGTCAAGATGAATACATGACTCATAGGTCGACAAAAGCATGGAGACCAAAATGGTATAGTCCAAGAGATGACATTACAAAACTCATAATAGTAGTTACAGTGTTAAACTGGTATAAAAGAACTAAAAGAACTAAGTGCAACATGATTGTAGACTTTGTTGTTGATGCATCAAAAAGCAGTCGATGGTTGACTAGGTCGTGCTCGCATTTTGTCCAATCTTTGCCTTCGAGCCAATGCATGATATGGATTAGGGACATGCAATGGCCTTATGTAAAGGTCATGTGTAGGTCCACCTTCCCATAGAATTGAACGTAATCTTTGTTCAAAAGATTGTTGTTGTGCCTCCCAGACTTTGCGTGATTGCCTTGCTTGTTGTGCTTCGATCCTTCTTTGTTTTGCTGAATCTTTTTCTGCTATAGTTTGCGCTTTTTTCATCTCTTTCTCCAAGCGCTTTGTCTCCTTTGTCTTTGCTATCTCTTCCTTCTTTGCGGTTTTAGCTTTCATACTTTCCATGTACTGGGTAGAAGTGAGTATCATGCTCTTCGTGTAGTCAACAAAGGCTTTGCGATGCACTTGCCTTATGCATACCTCCGTGGTTGGTATTCTCAAAAGATCAATGAAACGTTGACTATTATCTGCTTGCCTTGGTGGAGAGGGGTGATTGGGATTTTGATTTTCATCTTCAAGACCTTGCATTCTTGATTGAGTTGCAGGTGTAGAATTTGCATCATTGTTGCCAAAAGAATAGTCTGAATCCAATAGATGTACATTACCTGCATTCTCATCATTGGCTGTATACAATCTTTCTTGTGAAGGCCCTTGAAAGATGGACATGTCTTCTTCTTGTAATAGCTGTGTGAAGGTCATTGGTGTGGCTATCTCTCCAGGTTCTCTCAATATGTCTTCGTCAAGCTGTGCTGCCATGTTGTTCAAAGCAATTATTGCTTCGTCTTCTATGTTTGGTTGCATTGGTGTGTTGGGTACTTGAGATAGATTTTCGATGTTATCCTCCTCTCTGAATATTTCCGTAGTTGAATCTTCAACTATGTTGATGTGCTTGCTTGGCATGCCCTCAAAGTGCACTGCAGATAAATTTAAAGGCCATATACCTGTTGCGCGAAAGCCAGCAGTGATGTTGGATTTTGTGAAAGAAGATTCTATAGCCCTAGCAACAATAGTTGCAAGTTCTGATTTTGTTGCTTGCCTATATGAAGTTTTCTGTTGCCAAATGTCTCTTTCCTTTCTAAATTGCACCTTCAATGACTTGAAAACACTCACATCTAGAGGTTGTAGCTTATGTGAGGTATGAGCTGGCAAGGTGATGATGTCGATTCCTGCAACATCAGCTTTTTCTACTACATCTAGGGATACATGACTGCCATGCCCATCTAAGATTAGAAGATGTCTACTAGACTTACCGATGGTTTGAGTTATGGCATTGTCGAAGTGCTCCAACCATGCTTGGAAAAGTTCTCCCGTCATCCAAGCCTTTTTTTGCATGGCCATTGCTGCCCCTGGCTCACAATGCCGAATGTAATTACTTGTGATGCGGCTTCTTTTAAAAATGTAGTAGGAGGGAATGGCTTGACCTGTTGCATTAACGCAGCATAGTACAGTCATCCACTCGCGAGAATCACATGTGACTCCATACACTGCTTTTGCTCCTTTTCTCGCAAGAACTTTCATGCCCTTGTCCCTAGAGCCTTGGAAACCTGTCTCATCCGCATTCCATATGTTGGTGGGTGGGTAGTTGTGTTCCGTGTATAGCTTTAGAAGGTTTTCATGAAGTGACTTAACAATTTCTAGCCTAAACCTGCTAGCTCTTGATTGGTCTAGCCCTTTGGAAACTCTGAAGACTAGGTTAGGATGTCTTCTGCGAAATCCCTCCCACCAGCTCTTGCCTGGAATTCCATTTGAGAACATTGTATGCCTCGTTTGACATATTTCTGCAACTTTGAGTTTGACATCCAAGACAGAAACTTCATGTCCTGATTCACATTTTAAAAAAATCCACTGTAGCAAAGCATCTTCTTCCTCATTACTCAGCTGAGTTGGCGGACCTTTTTTCTTTTTCTGAGTTCTGCCTTCCTCCCAATTTGTTATAGCAGATCTACTAATTCCAAATTGCAAGGAGCATTTTCTTAATGAAAGGCCGTCTTCACGCGCTTGCAATGCCTTGGCCATATCCAGCTCTGTCCATCTCAAAACAGTGTGTTTCTTGACTTTATGAGGAGTCTTTGGCAGTTCTGCTTCACCTTCAGTTGGCAAGTGGCATGCACTATCTTGAACAACTTTTGTGAGGTTAGTCAATGAAGTCCTTGTGTTTGGTGCTGTCCTTTTCGAAAAGTTGGGCTTTGCTTGTTTAAGAAGAGGTTTGTTTTTACTTGCGGATGATGTTGGCTTGTTGGTGGTTTTAGGTGATGTGGAGAGAGGTTTATGGTACTGTCGGTGTTGCTGTCTTGTTGATGGTTGGACGATGAAGTTTTGATGTTGGTCTCTGATTGGTGGAGAGACATTGTCTCTACTCTCATCCATGAATTGCACTTTCTTCTTGCACTTGCTTTGTGGGGATGTGATGTGGGAATGTTGTTGAAGATCGGATGCATGTAGTCGGCTGCCTTTAGACCTTACTGGTGTATGGTTTGCTTGCTTTCTTTTTGGCATTTTCGGCTTTGCTGCATGTCAAGAAAAGATGTTAGGGCTGATTGATTACACACATTAAAATTGATAAGGTGGCTCATAAACTCATGAAGTGAAGAAGGTAGAAGAATGTTCTTACTCTTGAGTAAAGCACGAAGATTTAATCCAAAGCTGGTTCCAAGAGCTTGGAGTATTCCTTCACTGAAAACTTTCTTTTGGGAGCAGGTTTAGGAGAGGGTAAATGGAGATTTTCGACTGTCTTCTTTTGTGTAGTTGAAGATGAAGGGAGTTTTGGTGAAATGAATGGTTCTTGGTTGCGAGGTAACACACACATAAAAATGGGCAGGACATGTACCTTCCCGCAGCAGCAAACTCTTCCACCATTCTTGTGCACCAGCTGTGAAGTACAAAGAAGACCCTCGAGCCCTGGATGCCTCTCTATCAAGCAGGCTTTGCATTCACATGGGGCTCTTGAAGTCATCATGCGAGTGCTTGCATTGCTTGACTGTTGTTTGTGATTGAATATGTAGCAGCCTAAGGTGAATAGTTTAGCATGTAGATGAGAGGAGTTGGTGTGCTTGTGTTCTGCAAGCTTATAAAGGTGTCTCTTCTGATATGGCACAACTTCATCTATGAGCTGGTTGTTGGCGCTTGTTTTTTGTAGTGAATACTCTGTATAGTTTCTACTCTATGAAGGTGGTGTGGGTGGGTTGGCTTGTGCTAAATTGAGACAGTGGTGTGGGTGGCTTGGATGGTGCTTACCTATTGAACCTTTTCTGGTTTTGATTATATAGTACGGGCAACAAGAGTGCAGCTCTTAACGATTGTGAAAATAGTTCCTCTGTGTGGAATTGTATGATGTATCTGTGTATTGTGAAGCATCATTGCTGAGAATGGTCATTTATGTGCAGGTAGTGGATCATCAAGCGGCAGATTTTGGCGCGAAGGAGTCGGAGAGCTTGCTATGGTTGATCATTTAACAAAGGTGTGCAGAGGTGGTCGTGGTCCAGCTGTAATCCTTGATGTACGTGGACAAATGCACAGATGGACCCTTTGTAAGCCAGAACTGGCCTTGTAACTTTTTTTGGGCCACGTTAAAAAATGGCTACAGAAATGAAAATTTTTTGGACTAATATTGGGTTATTTCTGTCCTTGACTTGTGTCTCATTATTGGGCCCCGGTTTTTTATTGGCCCTTTTACCCTATTCACGTCTCCAATGGATCTCACTCGCTTTTATCAATAGGACAATATTATATAGTTTCTCAAGTTTAAATATATGAGTATGTGTGCACCTACATTTGTGTATAAAAGGGTGGGTTGAGACCAGGCGTCGGAAGAGAAATGCAAAGGGGCGTGGATGTTCCATGATGAAATCTGATTGGTTTGAGTTGAGGCACTCTTCCGTCGAGCCCTCCATTTTTCTTCTGACCCCCCCTCCCCCCCCCCCCCCCCCCCCCCCCCCCCTCTCGGAAGAGTTGATGGCCTCTCTCGGCCCCCTTCACTTTTTCGCTTTTCCTCCTCCACGTTGTTCACACTAGGCGGCGGCAGATTTGCAGATGAAGGTTTCTTCCGCCGGTTCAGTCTGAACCCAGCCTAAATATGTGTGTGTTTATATATGTGTGTGGCTATTTTTATATATCTCCCCATGACACACATCATATTCTCTCTTTTTCTCCCTTGTTAGCATCCCTCACCACACCACCTCTCTCTCTCTCTCTCTCTCTCTCTCTCTCTCTCTCTCAACGGAGGCCGCAGAGAGAGGCCTCCGTTGAGAGAGAGAGAGAGAGAGAGAGAGAGAGAGAGAGAGAGAGAGAGAGAGATACTATGGAAGAATGAAGTAATGAAAGATTTTTGCTATTGTTTAGAGTGGTGGTGTGTATGAGGGAGAGTTACATTTGAGCCACCCCACAACCTTTCTCTCTCTCTCTTTAACATGGACATGGTAAATCAAGAGTATAGCAAGGTTCACTTGCCAAAAAATAGAACTCAATGAAATCAAACTCTATAACATCACCATCTACATAATTGAACCATAAATATTTTTTTCTCAAACCATAATCAAAATCAAGCAAGGAGTAATTGAACCATAATTAAAATCAAGCAAGAAGTTTTTCCGTAGAGAAAGAGAGGAATAGAAGACTACATTCTAAGATGTGTGTCAAGCTACATAAATTCCAACACACAATGTATGCCAAACTACATAAATGACCATCATCATCAATAAAATAAGGTTCTAGAAGAATCACTTGGTGTCCGCACTATCCATGGTCCAATGCGACACACACTTCATCCAAGGCGTCGAGGAGGGTGGCCCAACACATACATCTCTTTCCTCCAACCGGGACAACTATCACTATATGAATAATGTATTTTAAGTGGTTATAGCCCGCCACCTCCAAAGAATCACATAGGGATGGCCATTTTAATGTGATAATATCCCTGCAAGCCATCAAATATGATGGTAAACACCCAACAAAATATATTGTCAATAATAATGGTTATATTTACAAAAAGATACTCAATGTTGAATCATAAACTACATAACAAAAAAATATAAACCACTTTCAATAAGTCTCATTTTACCGTACCGAACAACTTCAAAGTCTTCAATGATGCGAACAACATCATTAGCATGTAAAGGCCCTCTCCAAAATCGCGGATCTATAACACAATTGCGTAACTCATGTGAACTTTTTTGTGAAATAGTTGATTATCATAGACAAAATAGTTAATTACCATAGATAAATGTTGGTGGTTGCATGTGCATCCATGTCACTGTAGAGTGGTAGGCCATCTCTAACCAAACAGAGATAAATAAAATAAGATATTCAAGCTCTTATAAAATTACACTTAAGCTTATATTCTTCAAAAAATGATAAAGTAAACTTACCATAAACTTCTTGACACACCACAACCCCTCCAAATTCTCATTGTTTCATTTTGATATGCAAGGGGTAAACTCGTGAATATTTCAAAATTAAAATAAAGAGTTAAAAGGGCTAGGACCACACTTATTTACCAAAAACCAATCTCATTTAACAAAAAAAAAAATTTGATTAAAAGAAAGTAAGAGAGAGTGTTAGGCCACAAACTCTTCCAAATTTCCATTGTTTCATTTTGATGTGTAAGTGATTAACTCATGACTATTTTAAAAGTAAAATAGAGAGTTAAAAGATCTAGGGCCACACTTATTTACCCAAAACAGATTTCATTTAACCCTTCCTATATACAATCACCTTGTCTTTGATGGATGTCGGTCCAAAAAACATAGTGTTGAAGTCAAATTCTAAGAAAAGTAGCTATTATCTTTTCGAGAACAAATATAGCTCGGGTCAATCCCATTAGAAAAGTAATTAAGACATCACATGTAATCGTATATTATTACTTCTACTCATTTACAATATGTCATATATAAGAATACAATAGAGACGCCTTTTTCAACTCTAAGGCATAAATAACCCAATGACTTAGATTGCAATTGCTTAGAGTCGATGCAACAAAATATTGCACTCCCACTTTGAGGAAAATTGTAGCTTGAAACCTTACATCATTTTGAGGAGAAATGATGTAAAAGAGGATGTCTTGCATATACAATTTCAATATTCCATTTGTGCATGCTTACCCTACTGCATTTGCTGCCTGCAGCACTTCTTTGAGTACAATGTTTGGAGTCGGAGTCAACTCTGCTTTATTATCATCCTTGACCACAACCTTTACAGAAAGTGGGGGTTCACACACGTGACATTGCTACATATAACTGACTATGTGAAAAAACAAGTGCTACCAAATATAATCCCAAGATGGTCTTTCCAAATGCCAACCGTATAGGAAATTGTATGCACCTCATTTGGCACGGTAGTCCTTAAGAATTTTCATTAATGAAATCTATCCTTGGAAGAAATACTCGGTCTCCAAAGTTGGAGCCTGTGATTATCTCTGCCTCTATGGCTCTGCGATGAAATTTCTTGCATATTAACCTTGTGCCATTACAAAGTCCCCTTCTTGGCTCCAAATTGCAATAGCATGACAGGAGCATTTTCTTTCAGACACAATACATGTGGTGGATATCCTCCACCTAAATCCAAGCTATTCAAATATTCAATTGTATACAAAGCACTACTCTCTTCTGATTCATATAGTGAGTCTGCACTCAAATACTCTCTATAATGTCCACACATCTTGCATAGAGCATAATCATTGACCACGTCTACATCCTTGTTGCAAGGTGCAAGAACTCTCCTATCTTTAAAGAATCCTGCATAATCCTCAACTCTCTGAATATCTCCATAGATGCTCTCATTAAGATATGACAAATGGTTTCTGTGAAGTAGCATGCTCGTAGGCAAAGTGACATTGTCAACAATTCCTCCATCATGTATATTTCCATTACCGATATCAAGAACCCAATGTGAGAATTTTTTCTCAACTGCATCTGTCATACAATTTTGCACACGCATATTCTGAGTGAGCCTTAATATTCTTCTGTGTCTCCAAATATACGAATGACACAATGTCGCATTCACAATATCTGCTTGGCTACCTTTGCGTCCCCTTTGCAAACAACTGGTAGAATTTGCCTAAAGCCACCTCTAAGCAAAACTACCTTTCCACCAAACAAGCTATATGTTTGTAAAACATCTCCAAGTGTCCTATCTACTACCTCAAAAGCATACCGATGAGTCATGGGTGCTTCATCTCACATAATCAAAACTACTCTTCTCAACAATTCAGCAAGTTGGTTATTCACTTTTATATTGCATGTTGACTCAGAATTTAATTCTAGAGGAATCTTAAACCTCAAATGTGTAGTTCTTCCATTGTTAAGGACGAAAGCGACAATACTAGAGATGCACATGCCAACGCTACCTTACATTCACCGCCGCGAAGCCGTGCAAGCAATGCATTATAAACATAGGTTTTTCCAGACTATCTAGAAAGAAGATACCCCCTCCATTTGGCTCAACTGCTTATAGTACACAATTATAAGCATCACGGTGGCCATTGTTTAAAGACCTTTCCATGTGTTCTGCCATACTACATTATTTGGTAGTATCATATATAATCTCTTCTGCTAACACACTACTACTACTTAAAGACATAAAATTTTGATCAATTGGAGGCATCCCAAGATAGTCAGAGAGCCTCTTACCATAATGTTGGAGCAAAGAATGCAGATTACAAAGTGCCCGAGTTTTAACAACTTCTTGTCAAACTCTTGCATCAAGTACACACATGTTTAAAGCATATGCGTAGTCTTCAAAAATCTCAACAAGAAACCTATCCCACAAATGTCCTTGAACATAATGGCTCACAGTATACCAATATAATAGAAAACAATTGGCGCAATTGCAATCCAGTTTGAAAAGAAGAGGCTTCTTCCAAGCATGTGATCCACTCCTCACCACTTTGCAATAACCATCTAGCATTGCAAGCCTCTTTGAATGTAGCATAAACATGTCCTTCATATGTTCGCAAGTCATCATAACACTTTCATACCGTACATATGGTTAGCAAAATTCGTAAATAGTAAACATCTCTAGAAGTGGGGACAATGTTGTACATTCTTCCAATGGTATCTCCCAACTGTCCATTGTTTTTTAGCCTTGTTCCAGACCCACATAGTAGGAAAGTCATCATATATTAGTATATGGGCCTCAGGATTATTTTGGTTTACGACAAACCACTCAGTAGTGTTGTCTTCTTAATTTCATTGCTATTTATTACCTTTCCAAATCATCTAAATCTCAAAAATTCGTAGTATTTTGATCGGGAAGATGAATTTGCAATCTTTGGATATCAATCTTCTCTTCATGCATGTCAAAACCATAAATTTTCCAAATAGCTTCAAATGCAGAAACATATCGTGCATCAAGATAGCTCTTAATTTTGTCAAAAACACCTTCATGATCACGGAGCACGACAATAGCTCGATCATGGCCCTTATAGACATACTTGTACAAATACTTGACAATAGAAATGGTCGAGAAAATCTCAACATTGATGTGTGCTTTATATCTCAATGATAAAAATGGGTTGTATGGAACAACCCATATGTTGTCTAGCTTGCAATCTCTTAATTCAACAAAACTTCCATTATCTCATCTCGTATACGTAGGATATCCACTTTCATCCACATTTGTAGATAGTCTAAATCTGCATGGATATTTAAACCTACATTTTTCATATACATGGAGCATTTGAATTCAAGGGACCACATGGTTGCAACGACTAATCACACTATGCATCTCTGGAAACAGATCTTTGTCTAGGAGCTCAACGCACACCAACTTACATAGTGGGATGCTTCCATTGGTTTATTCTCAGATGCTAAAATCAACAATATATGTGCATGTGGAAGACCTTGCTTTTGAAACTTGATCACACATACATGGCCTACAACATATCCAAAGACAGCCTTTTTGATGAGCAAATGCATCATGTATTTGAACTTTTGAGATAAATACACGTGTTGTTAGATCCGAATGATCTGAAGCACTTTGTCTTGGTAGCAATGCTTCTTCTATTTCTCTCCATCGTGGATTACATGTAAAGGTTATGAAGAGATTAGGCTTTCCCTTCTTACAACCAATCACCATGGAATCTTGGTACAATTGGCACATATATCGTGGCCCTTTAGTGAAAGAAGAGGGAAATACAATTCTACGCCCAGCAATTTGTCCCAAAATAGCATCAATACCATCCCTAGCCTGAACCATATCGGCCAAGCCCTAATAGACCTCAGCCCGAAGTGTCCTCTGATTATTTCTTAGCCACAACAAACGTGAGTCCTCCATGGAATTATATGCATTCACAATATATTGTTGGAGAAATCTACCACCCGATAGGAGACACTCAGTAGTTTCATTTCTTATTTGTATTCAAAAACTATAGTATTGTTTTTGTGTAATTTTCTATCTAGATCCTCTTTGTAGTAAAGGATCACATCCATCTTCTCCCATTGGAAACAAAAAAACATACATAAGAGGCATGTATGATTGATGCGAATTAGAAATCCTTTCTAATCCCCCTTTTGGAAGATTTAACACTATGTCATGATGCCCTATAGTTCTCTCATCCCCTTTCCTAGGCAATATAGCAGCAATTTCACCACCACGGGGAGTAAGATATTGCCACCTATTAGAGCGAGCTTTAGTTATCACTATCTTGATTTATGAAACTACAGATCCATTAACCATAGCACCTACAGTGCAAAGTGCACGAGCATAAGGATTCACCCTATGCATCATTTCTTGTAAATTTTGTAATACTTCAACGTCCAAGTGTGAAACATGGAGTAGTCTATTTTGTAGCTCATACTCTGTGTCAAAAAAATACAACTGTTCAAATCGAGAAACTTCATCACGTCCTTAAATTGGCATTAAAGGACCAATGTTGTGATATATACAACCATGTGCCTTAAACATGTAAACTCCTCTTCCTAAAAAATTACAAATACTTCTTCCTTCAAGCTTCCATGTTGTAGCTCCACATATGGAGCAGCAGCCCAAGTTGTGTATCAAACATTTTCCAAATAGAATTGGTGCCATGGAAGGATTTTTCAAGATGGGAATAGATGCACAGTGAGAGCAAATTGACCAACAATGTCTTGCTACCTTTGTATAATCTCCCTCCTCAAGCACAACGGGGGGCTCTATGCATGCACATTTTCTCTAAACTACTTGCATGGTCTTAAACATGAATATCCATGCACTCATGATCTGGCTCTTAGACAACAATGGGTGGTTCAAGTCCCTCATAACAGTCTCTTTCATAAGAAATGTGTGGATAACCTCAAGACCCTCAATGCCTTAATACACAAAGTGTTCCTAGCTCTATTTCTTGCTATTTCACACCTAGCTCTTCAAGATTGATCAAGCTGTCTAATACACCTTGCATGTCGTGGGGAAAACATTCACGGTCTAGACACCATCTTCCATGAAACTTCAATTATTAATGAAACTAAACTAAAAACACATGAAGGTACACTATAATCCTAGCAGTTCTCCTTATCTTTTAAGGAAATTGTTGATATAGAGGGGGGGGTGGACAATAATGCAAAAGAGTTCTCCATAGAGGGGGAGAGATCCCTAACACCCTCGGTTACACTTAGAGAAACTAATTAACAAAACTATTAATGAAACTAAGCTAAAAACACATAAAGGTATACCATCATCCTGGCATTGCTCCGTATCTTTAAGGGAAGAAGATGGAGAGAGAGAGAGAGAGAGAGAGAGAGAGAGAGAGAGAGAGAGAGAGAGAGAGAGAGAGAGAGAGATGACAATGCAAAATAGGGAGGTAAAGACCATTTCAATTGTTGTGATTCAACTTTATCAATTTGATGTATAAAAGACAATGAGAATGAGAATGAGAATGTATGTTAGTTTCTTTATCAATCACTTGCTATCGCTTAATCTTCATAAATCCATGTTTCATTTGACACACACACACACACATAGAGAGAGAGAGAGAGAGAGAGAGACAGGGAGGGAGAAGAGGAGGGGAGTGGCAGATACACCATAATCCTAGTTTATATACGTGTGCTATGAGTTCTATCTTACCATATACAATTACACAATTGTCCATCTATCACAAACACACACACACACCCCATTTTCATTCCCTCTATTCTTGCTTTTTTTTAATGGCATGTGCAATCACATGTGTAGAGGAAGATACACCATAATGTAGCTTTGGTGTTTCGACGTGTGAATTGAAAAAGTCTAAAAATTACATAAAGCAAAGCTCTCATTTTTTGGTTGCATAAAAAAGAAATGTTAAGCACATATATAATAAGCGATTTGCACTTTGTTCACATGCATTGTAACCAATGCGATTATTTGGCTTTGGCAAATTGTGTTTGACCATTGCATTTAGTGTAGTTGAAGCTACTCAAATATCTGAAACTCTAGAACCTTGTAGCTTTGTTAAGGCACCCAATTTATTTGAAGCGGCTCAAATCTTTGAAACTCCAAAACCTCGTAGCTTTGTTAAGGCATCCAATTTATTTGAAGCGGCTAGAATCTCTGAAACCCCAAAACCTTGTAGCTTCGTTACGGCACCCAGTTTGTTCACAGTGCTCCTTAAAGTGGGCACAATTTCACCCAGGGCACGATCTTGGTCATTGTGTTGGTTCCCAAGAATTCCCAAGACCTCTGCAAAAATTCCCAAGAAACTCCAAGACTTGTCATTGACTCGAATCTCTCAAAACTCTAGAACCTTGTAGATTTGTTAAGGCACCCAATTGTTGGGGTGGTAAAGCCAATGTGCCGCGCCTGAGTGTTGGGCGGCCGGAGACTAACCGGGAACTAACATTGACCATTCATTCTACATTAAGAATAAGGATTCATAACCCTAACACTATTGTGTTTGGAGTCCAACCAAACCTGTGTCACCTCTCTTCTCCATTGCTGCACACACACACACACGCTCTCGCACGCGCGCATCAACGAATTGTCGAAATTGACTCCCTGCATAAGAAGCTGACTGAAAATTGTGTTGAACTCATTGAGATGGTTTCACATGGGTGTGTCCTCATCCATCTTTAATAAACTAAATTTTTCAACCAATAAACCTGTGATGCTGCACTTTGCTTCCCATACAGGTCACATAACTTCTTCCACATCTCATAGCTAGTCTTTTCCATGTTCACATTGAAGTACACATTCTTTGACAAATTCATCATGATGGTGGACTGGAAAGCTCATCCAACTCCTTCCAATCATACTCATCCATATCCCCAGGCTTTGTCCCCTTCATCTTTATCGGGTGGATTTTTGTACTAAGACATTGTAGATTTGTTCCTTCCAAAATGGGAAGTTAGTGCCACCTAACTTCTCAATGTTGAACAAAGAGTTCTCCGATGATGAAGTTGGGATACTTTTCGCACAGGCATAAGTAACTCAATACCTCCTGATGGTTTAACATGTGCTGATGTTGAGGGAAGTTTGCTTACTAAAGACGTTAGCAAGAAGAATCTTGATACTTCTCGTGGTACTAGCAATGCTCTCGTTGTTCGTGGTCGATCACAAGAAAAGGCCAAGCAGAATCAGAGAGGAAAATCTCGTAGCAAATCACGTGGCCAAAAAGACATTGAGTGCTATCATTGTCACAAAAAGGGTCATATAAAGAAAGATTATCGAAAGTGGAAACAAGAGAAAGGTAAAGACAAGAAGTCAGAAGAAGGCAAGACTAAGGAAAGCAGTATAAAGATTGAAGAGATCAACAATGTTTTTGTTGAAGATTCTGATGGAGACATCTATCTCACATCTGCCATGGATTCAACATTCTTCATTGTCACTGATGTTAGGAAATAAGACGTAGCTAAATAGATATTTGAGTAGATTACTTAATGGAGAGAGATAGATTTCACACACAAGAGATTATAGAGTAGAGAGAGAGAGAGAGAGAGAGAGTACACACGATATACGTGGTTCACCCAATGTGGGCTACGTCCACGGGAAAGCAGCCACTCAATGGCTTTAGCACTTCAAAAGAAGAAGTAGTTTACAAAGGGATTAAACCCTTAATAGAGCTCTCGCCTTGCTTCACTCTCACCACCTCACACTCACCTTGTTGCATCAACTTCACACTATGAAATGTGTGTAGAAATGGCCTCCTTTTATAGGCCAAAAGGGCTGCCCTCTCTCATGAGAGGCAGCCATGTGTAGCCGCCCTTGTGTAGATAAGTCCAAATCGGACCCTCCAATCCGCCCATGTGTGGCCACCAGCCATTGAATTCGGCCACCGGCCATTGACTACCGGCCACCGGCCACCGGCCAACCGACGGTTGTTTTCCGACCACTTTCCGGCCGCCGTCCGGCCATAATATTCCGGCAAAAAGGAATATTCCAGTGAGGAAAAAAAAGTCTCGGGGGCTTCCATCCCCGAGGCCCCTAAAGTTGCCCCTGGTTTTTGACTGTGAAAATTTTGGTTTCCGGTGAGTGATTTACCTTCACGCACGATGGCTTCTCCTCATAATGAGGGCCTTACAAATGTGCGCTTTTACACATAAAATTACAAGGGTAAATCAGGCTCCATACTTAACAACTGATGACTATGCTTTACAGGATTGGGTTATTGACTTAAGTGCATCGTTTCATGTGACTCCTCACAGAGAGTGGTTCAGTACATATGATGCAGCCCGTAAAGGTTGTGTTCATCTTGGCAATGATTTTGCTTGCGACATAGTTGGTGTCTGCGATGTGCAGTTAAAGTTTCAGAATGGTTCTTTATTCACGCTCAAGAATGTGAGACATGTTCCAAAGCTTACCAAAAGCTTGATGAGTACAAGACAATTGGATGACGCAGAATATTACTGCACGTTTGGTGATAGTTCGTGGAAGATCACCAAAGGTTCTTTCGTGGTAGCACATGGTTCAAAGTCTGGGACTTTGTACATGTTACATGTATCCAATGTTAAAAACCATGTAATTTGTATAACTGAGTAGCCAAGTGTTTCTTTGTGGCATCACCGGTTAGGACATATGTCTCAAAAGGGAATGAAAAACTTGTCTTGTTTTGGTTATGTTCCTGGCTTCAATTTCTCAGACTTTTCAGTCTGTGAGCATTGTCTTTATGGTAAACAAACACAGTCACCACACAAAAGGGTAAGCACTCGAAAAAGTGAGCCATTAGAGTTAGTGCATAGTGATGTGTGTGGACCTATGCCTAACGTATTCATGGGAGGTTCATTGTACTTTGTTACATTCATTGATGGATTCTCAAGGAAAGTGTGGGTATATCCTCTCAGGAAGAAGAATGAAGTTCTTTCAAAATTTCAAAATTTTGTGGAATTAGGTGGAGAGAATAAGTTTGGCAAGAAAGTCAAGTGCTTAAGGGTCAGACAATGGTGGTGAGTATGTCACTAAAGCCTTTTAAAATTTTTGTGGTTCCAAAGGCATCAAAAGAGAGTTGATTGCTCCATATAACCCTCCACAAAATGGTGTTGCTGAGAGGATGAACCGTACCATACAAGAGAATTTACGTAGCATATTGTCTAATGCAGAGTTGCCTAATGGATTTTGGGTGGAAGCGTTAGCAACGACTGTCCATCTTATTAATAGATCTCCTAACAAGGCTGTAGATGAGAAGGTACCTGAAGAGCTTTGGTCTGGGAAGCCACCTTCTTACAAGCATCTTAGAGTCTTTGGTTGTGAAGCATATTGCCATGTTCCAAAGGAGTTTGGAAGCAAGTTGGTTCCTAAGTCAAAGAAATGCATATTTCTTGGTTATGGCAATCCTGGCGAGATGGGATTTCGGTTATGGGATCCTAAAGCTAAAAAGATAGTTTGTAGTAATGACGTATACTTCAATGAAGAAAAGATGCATAAGAAGCTTGTGCATACAGTGGAGGTCAGGAGAGTTATCTTCCAAGAAGATGGAATTATCCACAATAGGATTGAAGTGCCTAATGTCAGACAACAAGTGCAGAATCCTCGTGTAGTACAAGATGTTGCTGAGGGACAACTAGCTCAAGCAGTTATTAGAAGGTCTACAAGAGTTTCAAGGCCTCTTGATAGATTTACTCCCTCAGTGGACTACATTATGTTGACAGATTGCCGAGAGCGTTCTTGCTATAAGGAAGCCATGTCAATGGATGACAAGGCAAAGTGGGAGAAAGCTATGCAATCTGAAATGGACTAGGTGCATAAGAATCAAACTTGGAAGTTGGTTCCATTGTCAAAAGGTAAAAAGACATTACCATGCAAATGGGTGTATAAGCAGAAAATTACGCCTCATGATAATAAACCCAAGTACAAGGCACGACTTATTGCTAAAGGATTTAAGCAGCCAGCAGGGTATTGACTTTGATGAGATCTTTTCTTCGGTTGTCACGATGACTACTCTGCGGTGTGTACTTGTGTTGGTTGCTAAATGTAGACATGTAGTAGTGTTAGTATGTATACGCGCTTCACCAGGGGCACTTTTCTCCCACTGGGTTTTTTCCCCTGGACATCTGGTGTGAAAGGACACCTTATCTCTTAGGGTTTCATATAAGCTTTGTAGCTCTGAGTTTGTATACTCTATTATTCTAATACAGAGAGATAGACTACAGAGATCTCGTACGCAAGCTCTGTGTCTTCTCCTTCTCCATCTTCTTCCTAAACTGAGTTGCTATCTTCCTTCTGTTTCCTGTTTCATCATCTTCAACAATTGGTATCAGAGCAAGGTGATTTCCAGAGCCTCTACTTGCGTTTTCGCGTCCGCGCGCGTAATCGCAGTTTTCAGGCAGTTTTCGAAAAATTTGCTCGTGGGAGCATCCTCGACGTTCCGGGAGTACTTTGAGCAGACGACCTGGGATTTTACCCCCCTTTTGAAGCCGTTCAAGCCCTCAAAATTTTGTTCTGAGCAGCGTAGTAGAAGTTACTTTTCGGAGGCGTTTAGATCAAGAGGGTGTGCTTTTTGACAGATTTTCTTCAGGTAAACAGTTCTTTTGGGAAGCGGCTTATCTTAGCTTTGTGCTGAGATTTTGTGTAGAGTTTTGCTTGGATTGGAGAGGAGATTTGTGAATCTCTTGGAGGTACTTTTGCTCTCTTGTGTGCATCCACAGTATGGCTCAATCTACGGAGAAAGAGATTTTTGGTGTGTTTACATCCGAAGACAAATTGGATGGTACCAACTATTCTCTTTGGTCTTTTATGGCCAAAAATGTTTTGGTTGGTAAAGGATTGTGGGATTATGTGTCTGGAGATGAAGTTCGTCCAGGTAGCATTGCACCTACCACGCCTGGTCGTGGTGCAGCTGTTGGTGCAGGACCCTCACAAGTCACTCCAGAGCAAAAGAGATGGGATACTAAAGATGCACAAGCTATGGTCGTGATTGCCTTAACCATAAAGAGGACAATCACACCACATATCAGATCTTGCAGAACTTCTGAGGATGCTTGGAACACTCTGCAAGCTATGTTTGGAGGAAGAAACACTGCCAGAATAGAGTTTTTGAAGAAACAACTTGACAAAATACAGATGGACGAAGGTGACGATATCGTCGAGCATCTTACAAAAATCAGGGATCTTAAAGAGCAATTGCTTAGCATTGATGAAGTGATTCCAGAGAAGGACTTGGTTTCCAAAACACTCAATTCACTACCACCGTCTTATTTGAATTTTCAGACTTCTTTGACTCTGTCTTTGCGAACTAATCCTGAGCCTCTTCATTTTGAAAAGTTAGTGGCTTTGCTATTGCAGGAGGATCAATCACGTAAGAACAAGTCTTTACAGGTGGATGGTATGGATCATGCTCTTGTTGTACATAACAAAAACAAGGGTAAAGAGAGTGCTCATCACTCCAAGTCTGGTGGAGGACAGTCTTCAGAGAAGTCTAAAGGTGATTCCGACAAGTCCAAGAAGAAAGGTAAATGTCACTACTGCAAGAAACCTGGTCACTACATTAGTGAGTGTAAAAAGCGAATTGCTAAAGAAAAGAAGAAAGAGTCAAGTTTGGTTGTTTCAGCTTCTGGTTTGGTTGTTTCAGCTTCTGGTGATTCTTCTACAGCTAAAGAAGAGTCTGCAAACTTTGTGCAGGATTCTTATGCTTTCTTAGTATATTCAGATTTTTCTACTTACAGTGTTGACGAGACACAAATGATTTGGTGACTTTGATAAGATGATATTGCTATTATATGTTCCAGGGATCAAGAAGAATTTGTTGTCTGTATCCTCTCTTGCAAAAAATGGTCTTCGGGCCATTTTTGAGGATGACAGATGTGTTGTACGAGATCGAGAGAATGCTTATTCTCTTATCACTACAGGTACGCTGGAAAATGGACTATTTGTGCTAGATCGTTATGAAAAGCAGATTCAGGTATGTATTGCAGAAACAAAGACTCAGGCCATGCTATGCAGGATGCTGAGTTGTGGCATGCTAGATTTGGGCATGTTAGTTATGGCAGTTTGATGACTTTACAATGTCATAATATGGTGCATGATTTGTCTTTATTGGAGATGCCACCGAGACATGTATGTGAAGGTTGCGTTCTTGGAAAGATGCACAGAATTGCATTTTCGCAGGATGGTTTAGTTAGAGGGACACGAAAGTTGCAGCTTGTACACAGTGATGTATGTGGTCCTATGAGGATGCCATCTTTGGGAAACAGCCTTTATTTTGTGACCTTCATTGATGACTTTTCTAGGTTTTGTTGGGTGTATCCACTCAAAGCAAAGTCATATGTGTTTGCAGTTTTTCAACATTATGTCACCATGGTTGAAAATGAAATAGGTTGCAAAGTACAGACTCTTCGTACCGATCGAGGAGGTGAATACATGTCAGGTGCATTTAAGGATTTTTTGGGAAAGAAAGGCATTAAACACCAATGCACTATGCCATACACACCACAACAGAATGGTGTTGCAGAAAGGAAGAACAGGTCTTTAATGGAGACAGCTAGATGTATGCTCAAGGCTAAGTTTTTTGCCTCATAAGCTATGGATGGAGGCAGTTGCTTGTGCAGCACATGTTTTGAACAGGTGTCCTACTCGTGCCTTGAAGACCATTACTCATATGAAGCTTGGTATGACAGAAAACCTTCAGTCAGTTATCTTCGTCTTTTTGGTTGTGTTGCTTATATGCTCACATCCCTCAGCAGTTACGTGGGAAACTTGATGATAAGGCAATCAAATGTATATTTGTGGGGTACAATAGTGGAATATTAAAGGTTATAGACTTTACAATCCTGCTACAAACAAGATTTTTGAAAGTACGTGATGTAATTTTTGCAGAAACTACTGCTCAACCTATGGTTGCTTTTGATTGTACCTCATATGCAGACACATTTTGTATTTGAAGGTTTGCTTCCTTCTTTTGTGGAGAATCAATAATCACAACAGGTTGATAATCTTGATCAATCTTTTGATCAGCATGTGACACCTCATGATGTAGAGGAAATTGTGCGTGAAGAGCAAGAAGTTCTCAGGGAAGAAAGAACCTTGCCTAAATGGGTTCAAAAAACTTTGCAGGATAGCAAGTTGGATGCACCGTTGCCACGAAAAACACGTGCTGGGGTACTACTTTTGGCAGAGAGCAAGTAGATTTGGCTTGCTTTAGCACTCTTTGTGATGCAGATGAGCCTGATTCATTTGAACAAGCTTTAGAGTGTGTTCAGTGGAAAGATGCTAGTGCAGCAAGAAAATTGATTCTATTCATAAGAATCATACATGGGATCTAGTGGACTTGCCTACAGGTAAAAAGCCTATTGGTACAAAGTGGGTTTTTAAGGTAAAAAGGAAAGAAGATGGTACTGCTGACAGGTACAAAGCAAGGCTTGTGGCAAAAGGCTATGAGCAACAGAAAGGCATATAGATTATGATGAAACCTTTGCTCCTACGTCTCGTGCGTCCACAGTTAGATCACTAGTTGCAATTGCTGCTCATCATGGTTGGAAAGTGCATCAGTTGGATATCAAAAACTGCTTTTTTGAATGGTGATTTGCAGGAAGAAGTTTATGTAAGTCAACCAAGTGGTTTTGTTGTAAAAGGTCAAGAGCAAAAGGTATGTAGATTGCGTAAAGCTTTGTATGGTCTCAAACAGGCTCCAAGAGCATGGTATGAGAAGATACATACTTATTTGATTGGCCAGGGATTTCAGAATTGTCCAACAGAAAGTACTTTGTATGTCAAAAAGAGAGATGGAGTTCTCATTATGCTAACACTTTATGTGGATGATATGCTTCTTACAGGAAATACTGCAGATGAAATTGAAGCGTTTAAAGATGCTTTGAGAAAAACCTTTGAGATGTCTGATCTTGGTTTGCTACATTATTACTTGGGTATTCAGTTTGTGCAATCAGAGCATTGCATATACATGTTGCAGGCAAAATATTTGCATAAAATTTTGGACAAGTTTGGTATGCAAAATTGTAAACCAATCTCTACACCCGTAGAAACCGGATCAAAGTTGAGCATGCACGATGCTGGAGAACCTTTTGATGTACATACTTATGCAGCAGCGGTTGGTTGCTTGATATATTTGGCAGGCAACACTCGTCCAGACATTCAATTTGGGGTTTCACAAGCAAGCAGATTTATGCGCAGCCCAGGTATACATCATTGGCAGGCTGTGAAGCGCATACTTCGTTACCTTTCAGGCACCCCAAATCTTTCCATGTTCTTTCCAAGGGGGGATATGTATGGAAAGCACAATTCTATGCAGTTTCTTGGTTACAGCGATTCAGATTGGGCTGGTGATTTTGACACACGACATTCCACAAGTGGCAATTGTTTTTTCTTGGGAAATGCATGTATATCTTGGCTAAGCAAGAAGCAACCCACAGTGGCTACATCAACTTGTGAAGCTGAGTACAGGGCAGCTTTCACGGCAACAGTTGATTGTGTATGGATACGCAGGTTATTGGCAGATCTTTGTGAGTGTCAACAGGCACCCACTACCATTTTCACTAATAGTCAGAGTGCTATGGCAGTTGCAAGGAATCCAGTATTTCATGCAAGAGCAAAGCACATAGAGGTTCACTACCACTATGTCAGGGAAAGGCTACATGCAGGGGAGATCACACTAACTTACTGTCCTACACAGGATAACATTGCAGATCTATTTAAGAAGGCGTTATCACGAGAAAAGTTTGAAGCTTTCCGAAAAGCTTTGGGCTTACTCTCATACACATGATGATCTGCTACCTTGTACGGATTCACACTATCACTACAGGGGGGGATTTGTAGACATGTAGTAGTGTTAGTGTGTATACGCGCTTCACCAGGGGCACTTTTCTCCCACTGGGTTTTTCCCCCTGTACATCTGGTGTGAAAGGGCACCTTATCTCTTAGGGTTTCATATAAGCTTTGTAGCTCTGAGTTTGTATACTCTATTATTCTAATACAGAGAGATAGACTACAGAGATCTCGTACGCAAGCTCTGTGTCTTCTCCTTCTCCATCTTCTTCCTACTCTGAGTTGCTATTTGCCTTCTGTTTCCTGTTTCATCATCTTCAACACTAAAGACGACATGGAAATTGACTAGATGGATGTCAAGACGGCGTTCTTGCATGGTGATCTTCAAGAAGAATTTTATATGCAGTAGCCAGAAGGTTTTGTTGAGAAGGGTAATGAAGACTTGGTGTGTCAATTAGAAAAGACTCTTTACGGTTTAAAACAATCATCAAGGGAGTGGTATCATAAATTCTACGTGTTCATGCTCTCTCAAGGCTACAAACGTAGCGATATGGACCATTGCCTCTACACTAAGCAAGCTAAAGATAGTAGTTTACTGATTTTGGTCCTTTATGTGGATGATATGTTAATTGCCGGGAAATGCATGGATGAGATTTCAGCCTTGAGGTCAGAGTTACATGCAAACTTTGAAATAAAAGACATGGGTGAAGCAAGCCATATCCTTGGCATGCGCATTAAGCGAGACAGATGCAAGAAATTGGTCTATTTGTCTCAAACTGAGTACATTGTTAAAGTGCCCAAGCATTTCAATATGGAGAAGGGGAAGGCATTGAGTACTCCATTACCTCCATATGTGAAACTTTCTAAAAATGATTGCCCTAAGTTTGAAGACAAAAAGGCTGAAATGGCACAAGTGCCTTATTCATCTGCAGTTGGGAGTTTGATGTATGCTATGATTGCTACACGTCATGATATTGCTTTTGTAGTGGGAGTTGTTAGCAGATATATGTCAAATCCAGGCAAGAAACATTGGGAGGTAGTGAAAGGGGTTATGCGATATTTGAATGGTACAAAAGACATGTGCATTTGCTTTGGAAGAAAGGAAGCATGTGTAATGGGTTACACGGATGCAGATTATGCAGGAGACTTGGACAAGAGAAGGTCCACTTCAAGCTATGTTTTTGAATTCACTGGAGGTGTAGTTTCATGGCGATCCTGTTTGCAAGATCGTGTTATCTTGTCTACTACAGGGGCTGAATATGTTGCAGCTTCAGAAGCTTGCAGGGAAGCTATATGGCTTGGTCGACTGGTAGGAGACTTGGGAATCAATGTTGAGATGCCTGTGCTACAACGTGATAGCCAAAGTGCTATACAATTGGCAAAGAATCCAATGTTTCATGCAAAGACAAAGCATGTGGATGTGAAGTATCACTTCATTCATGAGGTGCTTGAGGACAAGCGATTGCAGCTTGCCAAGATTCACACCACGGAGAATCCTGTTGATCTTCTAACAAAGGGCTTACCTTTAGAGCGGTTTGCACATTGTCGCGCACTCATGGGCATTGGGTAGATGATCATAGTCATTGTCTACCTGTATTATATGTATATATACATTGTCACCCCAGCTTAAAGGCACATTGTCCTTTAAGTGGGAGGTTTTTGGGGTGGTAAAGCCCAATGTGCCACACCTGAGTGTTGGGCAGCCGGAGACTAACCGGGAACTAACACTGACCATTCATTCTACATTAAGAATAAGAACTCATAACCCCAACACTATTGTGTTTGGAGTCCACCCAAAACTGTGTCTCCTCTCTTCTCCATTGCTGCACACACACACATGCTCTTGCACCCGCATTTCACCAATTTATTTGAAGTGGCTCAAATCTTTGAAACTCCAAAACCTCGTAGCTTTGTTAAGGCACCCAATTTATTTGAAGCGGCTAGAATCTCTGAAACCCCAAAACCTTGTAGCTTTGTTAAGGCACCCAATTTGTTCACAGTGCTCCTAAAAGTGGGCACAATTTCACCCAGGGCACGATCTTGGTCATTGTATTGGTCCCCAAGAATTCCCAAGACCTCTGTGCAAAAATTCCCAAGAAACTCCAAGACTTGTCATTGACTCGCCCCAATTCGAGCGATGGCTGTCTGTAAGTGCACTTGATTTTCCAAGATCTTTGACTTGGTCTCTTTCATTTCATCGTGCAACTTCCATGCAATTCCACCCTTGACCTGATTGTTGGAGCTAAGTGTTCGAAGCATCTCTACAGTGCTAAAGTGAGTTGTCTCTACCCACTCATTAGACTCGATTTCTTTAGGAGATTCAAGAAGTTGTCTCTTGGTTAGCCCACACAATGTCCGGGGGTAGCCTCTTTGCACCACGCACATTACAAAGAGGAAGAGGTGTCACAATGACCATCATCATTGGTTGAAGTATATACTTTTATGTGAGAGGAGCTTGCACCATTGGTTGCAGACGCAAGAGTGAGAGCAAGCTGGGTCCATTTTACTGCACTTAGATACACATGGAAGAGAGAGGAAAATAAATACATATATTATTGAGAAACCATTGTCTCTATCACCTATGTGCTCAAAGTTGAACCTCTTCTCGATTCATGCTCATTACTATTTACTGTTTCCTTCTCACCACAATGAGAGGAACTTGAATTTTAAGGGTATTTCAAGTACTTCATAAGTACCAAGAGGTCATTGATTCATCATCTCAAACATGTTATCAAAAAATTAGTGCATGATGCATGTGTCACGAACTCTTCTAATGGGACAATTTTGCGACAAAGGGCTCTCTAAAACCTATTCAAAGGGGTAATGACCAGAGTTTTGTCATCTTATCTCAATACGTTCTCCTCATCTAAACTATTATGCTTGAAGTTTACCAACTTGCAGGAATAAGGGATGATGAGAAGACGTTGTTAAGAACTCAAATTTTAAGATGTTACAACAAAGGGCCCTCACAAGGATGGTAAGGATAAGCATTGGACTTTATGTCTCAACATATTCTCCCCGTCCCAACTATTACGCTTTAAGTTTACCAACTTGCAGGTATATGAGGTAATGAGAGAGAGGGAGACATGGAGAGAGAGTGAGAGAGGAACTGGCCGACAACAATTTTACAACTAATAATAAAACACAATACAGAAATCTATGTTTTATTATTTGTGAGAGAGAGAGAGGGAGACTGAGAAAGTTAACAAGAAACATATTGACTTGGAGTTACATTGACTTAGCTCAACATTTTCTAACTCCTTATTCTCTTGACCTGAACTTGCATGCATAGGAGACAATTAGAATCTATGTGGCAATCACCAATCTCTTCAATTGGGAGACCCTATGATTGGAAACAAAGGGCTCTCTATTTAAAAGGGGACTCATGTCTATTACTACTATTCACTCTTTATAAATGGAGTCTACTCTCTTCCTCTCCCCACAATAGAAAAAACTCACAAAAGAGAGTTTTCCTACTGTCCCTTTCCTTGACTTTCCTTCCTCTACACACACACACACACACACACACACACACACACACACACACACACACACACACACACACACACACACACACACATAGATAATTGTGATTATGTTCATTTGAAGTACCTAAAGGTTTCTTGGTCATTGTTGAGGGGGGGGGGGGGGGGGGGGGGGGGGGGGTGGGGGGGCATAATGACATAGCATATTATATATTTACATTTCATACTTTTCTAAATGAACTACAACTATTTACTTCACTACAATAATCTTTAATTCCATTAGAGATATACAAGAGCTACTACATAACTTGAAATCTACCTGTACGAAAGGAGGCCTCTGTTGTATTGACGAACACTTTAGTCAAACTGCGAAACAACTCCACCAAACCAATAAAGCTACAAATGCAACAAGGAAGGATCATAGTGATGAGGTCTCTTGAAACTATTCTACCTACACCAAGTCCTCTCTCTCTCTCTCTCTCTCTCTCTCTCATCCCCCGATATGTTCTCCTCTAAAAAATCATCCTCAACCAAAACTTGGCTTTCCACCAAGAGACTACATTTCTATTCAACACTCACTGAAAGCCTTAATCTAACTTTCAAGGTACACAATGCTCAACAATATACATATACATGCTAATTTCAAACAAATGCAATTCTTAATAGAGTATCACCCTTTTTATTATCCTAGCCTAAGCTTGAGTAGTATCTATCTAGTATGTATTTAGCTTTCTATTCCATTTTGAAACATGTACAATTCAGTGATTATGTGCTATAAGTGAATCCATGAGATAATGGATCTATGCTATAAGTTATACGACACATTGTGATGTGGGAATGATGAATCCAGTGCCCCACCCCTCAACCCATTGGTTGAACCTGAAATGTGGTTGCCTATACAACCAAATGTCACCTAGCCATTCCTTACCAACTGTCATTCTGCAAAGGAACTATTGTTTGATTGTGCTTTATGCAAATATGCCGAAGTATTTTCAAGGGATTCCGTTTGAGAAGGAGAAAGAGAAGACCAAGCAACACTTCATTCCATACAAAAGCAAAGCATGCTGACAGGAGCAAAGCGAACCCCGACGGCCTCTAAAACACTGGGGGCCGAATGGCGCGCCTCGAGCCTGACGGTAAAGCGAACAGGGGGCACCACCTAGCTTTGAGCGGCTAGGACGCAGACCACGATGATATGAACACCGCGAACTTACACACACACACACACACACACACAGAGAGAGAGAGAGAGAGAGAGAGAGAGAGAGAGAGAGAGAGAGAGAGAGATGATGAAAACCCTCGGGGGTGTGAGGGAGAATTATTTCTGCAGTATTTACAATGACCTTCCTTTCGACGAGGCGGCACACCATGGTGATAGAGAGGTAGGGAGAAAAGATGGTGCAAAATACTTGGTGCGTTCTCTAAGACGACTCAATGATTGTGAAGCTTGCTACCAAGAGCGTGTATACGTGTGTATCGACCATTGGAGTCGAGAGGTGGGTGTGGCTCCCTTCGCATGGTGCAATGCAAACCAACACACAAGCCCCCTCCCCGTGATGCCAATAGTGTCAACTCTTCGCACTACACTCTACCAAGTGCTGACCTCTTATGAATTGCCCCCCCCCCCCCCCCCCCCCCGATAGTGACCTCTCAGTGCCAATTTATAGGTGTTGGTTGCTTGGATTATGGTAATCCTTTGTCCCTCAGCACGTACGGGGTGATGGCGACGCGTCTGACCACTCCTAGCCTCTTGGCTAGTAGCAATTGCAGGTAATTTCCGTAGTCGGTGCATGCGTCACTTCCAGCATTGTAAACTGAAGGGTCTTAGAAGCCCTCCTCAGTGGGGGCACCAAATGACGGGAGCAAAGAGAACCCCGAACCCCGACGACCTCTAAAACGCCGGGGGCCGAATGGCGCGCCTTGAGCCTGTCACACCACGGTAAAGCAAACAGGGGGCACCACCTAGCTTTGAGCGGCTAGGACACAGACCACCATGATATGAACACCGTGAACTTACACACACACACACACACACACACAGAGAGAGAGAGAGAGAGAGAGAGAGAGAGAGAGAGAGAGAGAGAGAGAGAGAGAGAGAGAGAGAGAGAGAGAGAGAGATTGACAAATGATGAAAACCCTCGGGGGTGTGAGGGAGAATTATTTCTGTAGTATTTCCAATGACCTTCCTTCCAGCGAGGCGGCACACCGTGGTGATAGAGAGGTAGGGAGAAAAGATGGTGCAAACTACTTGGTGCGTTCTCTAAGACGACTCAATGATTGTGAAGCTTGCTACCAAGAGCGTGTATACGTGTGTGCATCGACCATTGGAGTCGAGAGGTGGGCGTGGCTCCCTTCGCATGGTGCAATTCCAAGGCAAACCAACACACAAGCCCCCTCCCCGTGATGCCAATAGTTTCAACTCTTCCCACTACACTCTACCAAGTGCCGACCTCTCATGAACTGCCCCCCCCCCCCCCCCCCCCCCCCCCCCCCCCGATAGTGACCTCTCAGTGCCAATTTATAGGTGTTGGCTGCTTGGATTATGGTAATCCTGATTGGATTTGGGTAAGCTAATAGGGGATACAAAGCAAGCGATGGGCCCGGTGTGTTTGACCTTGCTTTGTTCTGGGGGGTTATTAAAAAAGAGAATCTCTAGGTGGGCCTTTGTGACCATCACCTAGAGAGAGGGAATTTACAAATTTGGGGATTTTACAATGGCTTGGGTGAAAACTGAAGAAATGATGAACATAACCTACAAATTACTGAAAATGGTGTCGTGGTTGCGTGATGCCGGCGAATGGTGTGTTGCCGGTGCATCGGTGTACTGTGTACGTCGTTCGGGGTCGGCCGGGGCATGCCTTCGGCGCATTTCTCCTTTTTGTTGTTAGCGGCGCGTGCTTTGGGTTCCTCCTTCTTTTGTCGATGACGATGGCGTAGGATCCTCCTTCTTTTTGTATTTTTTTTTAATGTGCGTGCGTATACACGTGTCCTGTGTATATATGGGTGTGTGAGTATATTTGTATATGTGTGTGTGTATGGCTGCGTGTATATGTATATGGAAGCGGGTGTGTGCGTGAGCGTGCGTGGGAACGGGGGTGTGGCGTGTATATAATGTGTATATATATATATTAGTTTTTTTTTGGTGGTTTTCGGCAGTGCAGTGGGCGACGCAGAGATGGGGGTGGGGATGGTGAGGGTGTGTGTGTGTGTGTGTGTGTGTGTGTGTGTGTGTGTGTGTGTGTGTCAAGCAGCGTAGCGCGGGCTGTGTGTGTAGAGAGCGCATGCGGCGGGAGTGGAGCCGGGCCGCCTGCGGGCGAGACAGAGCGCGAGAGAGAGTGAGAGTGGGGGGGGGGGAGATGGTGAGGGAGGGGAGAGGGGGATAGGGTTTGGGGGGTGTGAATGAAGGCGCGGGCGGGCTAAGGATGCGCGCGAGGCCCGGGAGGGGGGGGGTAGCGACAGCGGGTGCGAAAAGAGACGGGGGGGAGCTTGGTCAACGAGGGAGAGAGAGAGAGATTAATGCCAAGGGTGGTTACCACCAATGGAAGAGAGGGAGAGAGAGGGAGAGAGAGGGGGATAGGGTGGGTAGGGATAGGGGTTGTGAGGGGGGGGAGGAGTGGAGGATAGAGGAAGAGAGGGTGTGAGAGATAGAGGGAGGGAGAGGTGGTGCTTTCCGTAAGGCCTGCCATGGCTACTTCAGAGAGAGAGAGAGAGAGAGAGAGAGAGAGAGAGAGAGAGAGAGAGAGAGAGAGAGAGAGAGAGAGAGATAGTTAGATAGATAGATAGATAGATTGAATTATCATCCACGGAGGTCATATATGACCAATGGGACCAAAAAGGAGCACTACAACAATTTCTTCTTGGAGCGGGGTGTGATACATATCAGTTAAGGACTGAGGGTCCATCAAGAGGGTAACGTAAATAAAAGAGAGAACAAAACCTAAGGGGGTTCAACTGAGGGGATAGCCGGCTTAGGATTTTGAAATTCCTGGATGATCGCTTTGCCATTTCGGTAGACTGCCCATTTGCCTTGTTTACGTGCCTCATGCATCTTCTTGAGCTCACTTGCTTTACTCTTGAGTTGATTCGTGGTCAATTCTTCAGCAATCCAAATCTTTTTTCCCTTGAGAAGTCGAGATTGGCATAGCAGCTTCATACGCTCATCTTTGTCCTTAAAGGTGAGTTTGCAATGTTCGGGTGGCACATGCCTATGTGTGTCGTTGATCCATGAAATAGTTTCGGGCTTGATGTAGACAGGTTGAAGAATGTCATTTAGCTTGGAGATTGCCTCCTCGAGGGTGTCCTCGATGGTGCACCACGGTGAGTGGAGCCCCCCCATCCTGACCTTGAGGCCGAGCGATTCTTGTAGTCGGCATTCATGTATGGCTGCCTGTATCTTGCTGTTGATCTTCTTATGTGTTGCTTCGTGTGATTCTTTTTGTATTGTTTCCATGACAGTCTTGGTGAGTGAGGTTTGAACCTCCTGTGTTTTTGCAAGTAGAGCTTGGCTCTCTGCCTCCTTTGCGTCTTCGAGCTTGCGTAGCCATTCTTTGAGTTTCTCATTTTCCCCAATGAGTTCTTGAATCCGAGCCTCGAGGGCTGTGAACCTTGCTTCTTGGCGGGCGGCAGGGTCCTTCCTTGGTGCTGCAGCCACTGCAAGAAAACTCTTGCGTGCAGTGGGAGTGTCAAATGATGACATCGGTGCTAGTGATACCTTGTCTAGTTGGCAACTCTGTCGATCTGAGAGTGTGGTGGGCGGGATTGAGGGCTTAGTTTGATTTGAAAATAGAGGAAATTAAGCCTTGCTCAAAGCTCTGTATAGACGGGTCAGCAGGTCGGCACGGGTTTTGCTGGGGCCGAGCACAAAAGGCCACGGGAGGGCCGAGCACAGATGGCCACAGGACAGGGCCGAGCTGAGAAGCAGCCACTCGCTGCCGGGTAGCAAGAAAACAAGCAGGAAATGAGTGTCGATTGGCAGCGTTGTCTGCAGGCTGTGTCGACTGGCTATGGCAGGGCTGCGGGGCTTTGGCTCGGGCAGGGCGGGGCTGAGAGTTAACACCCCCCAACAGGGCTGCCCTCGCCCAAGGGGAGATAAGAGGGGTCGCGTAGGTTTAGGTTTAGGTTTAGAGAGAGAGAGAGAGAGAGAGAGAGAGAGAGAGAGAGAGAGAGAGAGAGGAGAGGAGAGAGAGAGAGAGAGAGAGAGAGAGAGAGAGAGAGAGAGAGAGAGAGAGAGAGAGAGAGAGAGAGAGAGAGAGAGAGAGAGCTAAGGCTAGGTGTGGATAGGGGAGGGGTTGCTTAAGCCAGTGGGAGTGTGGACGAGAGGGGGTGGGGATACGGCCCGCCAGAGCTGGAGTGTGGACATGCAAAGAGAGAGAGAGAGAAAATATTTGGAAGAGAGAGAGATACTATCTGTGGCGGCCCGCCGTGGCTGGAGTATGACAGAGGTACCCATGGCACCTATCGGGCCGGATGATGAAGCGGCAGAGAATATTAGCGGGGCCGGGCAGTAAGAGAGAGATCGTCTTTTGGTGATAGTGGAGGGGTGTGGCCAAACTGGCGGCGCCCTCGGTGGTTAACCTTGGGGGGGAGGGGGGGGTATGGTGAATGGTAAAGTTTTTTTTTTTCCCCTTTCTTTTTGGTAACAAACCCCTTCTTCCTTAGGGTATGGTTCTCACGGGCATGGTTTCGAAAGCCGGCCATCAATGCTATTGCCACCATGGACCTCAAATTTTTGAGCTTAGATCAATGACCTGGACATGCTAAAAAAGGTGCATTATATCCACATGCATAGAGTTTTTGCATCTACATAGCCAATTACCAACATCCATGGAGAGGGCCTAAGGTGCTGTTTAGACTCATCTATGGAGAATAAGCTAGAGCAAAAGGGATTTGTTTATGTTGAATGTCAGGGCAGCATATAGATTTGAGTTCGAAACGCCAACTATCTACCATCCATTCCATTGTGAATTGAGAATATTGTGGAGAGGAGTATCTTATTGAATGGTGTGCCTCACAGAACTACCATGTATTGTATGTCAATACATATACACTAATTGAGTGGTTTAAGACTATGCATTGAGTCACACAGGGTCTCTCTCTCTCTCTCTCTCTACATTTTTGAGAGGAAGCTTAAGTATATCTGCCTCTACTCGTCTTCTCTCCCTACATTTATGTGTGTAATCAGTCTATGCATGCATCGATCCCTGTTTCTTGCACCAGCGTTTAGGAAAAATGTGTCTTAGCTTTTATATCGTGTCGTTTTCAATTTAAAAATTCTGATTGAAAGCAAGGGGAAAAGGAGAATTTTTGCCCCAAAATAGAAAAAAATATTGTTAAAGAAACCTACTTTTTTGAAATTTCCTACTAGAAAACTCAAGAAAAGGAATTTTGTATGTTTGGGAAAATGGGTTTTCTCGATCGCTGTCTTGCATTCCATACTAAAGCAAAGCACACTATTGCCACCATGGACTTCAAAAATTTGAGCTTAGATTGATAATTTGGACATGTTGAAAAAGGTGCATTATATCCACATGCATAGAGTTGTTGCACCCAATTACCAATATCCATGGAGAGGGTATAAGGTGTTGTTTAGACTCGTCTAAGGAGAATAAGCTAGTGCAAAAGGGATCTATTTTGAATATTAGGGCACCAAATAGATTGTCTTGCACAACACAAGATCTTCTTGAAGGGCATGCTTAAGATTTTGAGCATGATACACTCGCTTGCCAACCGGTTCAATAGCCTAGCAAAGTTTCTATGTGGAACGTTGAAGAGGAGCAGTCATTGGTAAATGATCTTGGCTTGGTTGATGAACATGAGTTCAATCAACTTCTAGTTAGGAAAATCATAAGTTAGAGCATAATTTTGCATAGCTTAGTGCTAATGTTTTGCATTAGCTATATTACTTAATCAAGTCATGAATTATATGGCATCACATGGTGTTTTAGCACCACCTCCAATCGTTGGTACTCAAGAGTTCCTGGTGGCCAAGGGGCTCAAGGAGTTCCACTTGCTCACGATGCAATACATGACAATATACTTCATACATGCTGGAAATAAATTTAAGAGCATGACATAGCCAGTTTACAAGGGGAAGAGAATGAGCTGAATAATGATTCCATGAATACCTAATCCATGAACACAATGATATTCACATGCTCAAACATACTTCTGAAGATGAGAGAAGGGCACAAACAAGAGTTGTTGGTGGTCAAGGGGCTCAAGGAGTTCCACCAACACATGATGCAATACATGACAACATACCTCATAGATGTTGGAAATGTCCATGAACACAATGATATTCACATGCTAAGACATACTTCAAAAGATGAGACATGGGCATACAAGAGCTCTTGGTGGTCAAGGGGCTCAAGGAGTTCCATCTGCACATGATGCAATACATGACATCATAGATGTTGGAAATAATCTTAAGGACATGACATAGCCAGTTTACAAGGTGGAAGAGAATGAGCAAAATAGTGATTGCATTTTGCAAGAAGTTACTTCCATAGAATGAGAAGGATCAAATTTCAATGCATGGGATATATGTGTGATGGATAATGTCACACTTTATTAGTACATATCCCATTATTGAGGAATTACTTTGAAGCTTGAAGGTTTTGATGAATTTCAAAAGGTGTGGGGCTTTTATTCGTGGGATTGATTTAGAGTATCATGCTAAATCTAAAAAGCACCACACTGATTCTTATGAAGCTATTCAACATGCACAAATCCATGATGGCACTCTACGTAAAAAGTGAACAGAAAAGAAGACACTTGCACAAGCATCTGCAGGGTCACATGCATTTAATAAGAAAAGAAATTTTTTTACTCCTATAGCACAATCCTCCAAAAAAACCAAGGGACCTAAAGAACTACTCTCAAATAAAGAGTTTGAGAGATCTCATTAAAAAATATATGCTTTAATTATCTTAGTAAGCATGAAAATAAGGATTGTCCATAGGGGAAATCGTAAGATGACAATGATAAGGAGAAGGGAAAAGGCAAGGCCTCGAATACGGTACAATTATTTCCCTTACCTTTCTCATCAAAGTACTCTCAGGTGGAGGCTTCTCACACAGATGATATCCGTGAGTGATGCTTGATGACTGCAGCTTGTGTGTATGCATGGCACCATTTGTGGTACATGTGTGTGTATACTTATTGATAATGGTGCACACACAATGTTCTAAACTACAACTTAGTTAAGAAGATTCACATTCTATAGGGTCCAAGATCCCACCACCGTGGAGTCTTCCTTATGAATGGTTCACACAAATAGGTGTGGGACATATTTTATCAATGGTAGAGAAGGATGTACCTCAATCTCTGCTCATACATTATGTGGAATTTTCAAAGCTATATGACAACAAGAAAGTAAAGAAACTCTTTGCTATTGCCTCATGCTCTTTTGTATTTTAATTTTTTAAACGATGATAATGTCTATATTAATGAATTCTTCAATGGCACACTCTTACTCTCTCTATATGGCTTTCCATGAATACACTAAGAACATGTTTTTGAGCATACTATAGCAATTGATATAAGAATAACACAATAATTGTCCACAAGATTTGCCTCCAAGATTACCACCAGAATGTTTGATGCAACATGCCATTTATTTGGTGCCTAATAGAAAACCAATAAGTAAGCCTCTTTACAAGCTTAGTCACAAGGAAGCATGGAAGTAGAACTGTAGTTGGTCCACTACTTAATCCATGGTTTTATTCAGCCAAATTCTTTGTCATGAGTGGCACAAATTTTTTTGGTCAAGAAAAACCATGGATCTACGTGCATATGTGTAGATTATCGTGCTTCAAATGTAGCAACTATTTATAACAAGTATCCTCTTTCGAGGGTGGATGAGTTATCTCATAAACTAAAGGGAGCTTGCTATTTTTCTAAGATAGATATATTTCAAGAAAAGTTAAGCAAATGTGATTTCTTGAAAATAGAAATCAATTACTTAGGGCATGGTATATCTTATGTTGTAAGGCCTTCAAATGAAACCTGCTAAGGTAGATGTAATTTCGCGATGGCTTTATCCTACTAATTTAGAAGAACTTTAGTTTTTCTTAGATATGGCAGGCCATTATCATAAATTTGCTAAAGATTACGTTAAGATGGAAATTCCTATGATGAACCAATTAAAGGCTTAAATGGGAAAGCCTTTACTTGGGACAAAAGCACTTAGGGTAGCTTTAACTATGGCACCCATTTTAGCTATTGTTGATCCTCTCACATACTTTGTGCTTGAGATGGATCAAACAACAAACCTATTAGAGTAGTGCTGCTACGAGAAAAAAAGGCTTGTTGCTTTTGAAATTAAAAAAAGTATTTTGCTCGACATAATTATTTGGCTTATGAACGTGATCTTTATAACATCATTCATGCTTTGAAGCAATCGTAACATTATGTGTATGTTGTTGAATTCGA
Source organism: Adiantum capillus-veneris (assembly GCF_014529385.1). NCBI lineage: Eukaryota > Viridiplantae > Streptophyta > Polypodiopsida > Polypodiales > Pteridaceae > Adiantum > Adiantum capillus-veneris. The sequence goes on along the minus strand of NC_140936.1, from coordinate 58,823,497 downwards.
GACTGTTTTTTATTACAAGAACATCAAATATTTTGCACAACAAAAACACTTGAAAGGACATAAATGATAAAGCTAGGCGGGCTAAAATCCTTCAAGAGTATAACTGTAAGTAAAGGATGGGACAATGTGCATGACAATGTGGTAGCTCGTGCTTTAAGCTACATGCCTAAGGTGAATGCTCTTACATTTTTGGAGATTCAAAGTGATTTTATATACTCTCGTAAGGGAAAACGTGAGCATGATCTCCAAGATTTGGAGTTTTTTTATAAAAAGAGATCTTGCCAACACTCAAGCGGGTGTTCGAGACGACACACAAGGGGAGAGTATGTGTATCGATGTACAATGATATTAAGTGCCAAATCCTTTTTCAGTGTCATGATAGTCCTAGTGGGGGTCATCCTATGACAAAAGGACCTATGCACTCATACATTGCCAATTCTATTGGCCACACTTGCATAAAGACGTACAAGATTATGTGTTTAATTGTGAAAAGTGCCAAGTCAATACAAAAAAATTTATTGAAAGTAGGAGGACTGATTCATCCTTTAGAGAGCCACGAGGGTAAGTGGGAAAGTATCTCTATGGATTTCATAGTAGGACTTCGGACTACTATGAAAGGATATGATTCCATTTGGGTAGTGGTTAATATGTGCAAGAGGAAAATGCTCACTCTTGCATGGAGGGAGATTACACCCATTGTCTATGTTATCCTTCTCTCCTCTCCTCTCTCGCCATGCCAATGTATCACTCCGCTATAGGAGGTGCACCTACATGCACTCTCATGCTCTGTCTCGCTCTCTTTCTCTCTCTTTTAGTGTACAGTTCTTGATTGTGTGTATGTGCGACTTGCCAAGTATGTAAATTTGTTGATTATTTTGTTGTAGTTGTAGTTTTTTTATTTTTTGGCAGGCCCTCTATGCTCCCTATAATACCAAGGGAAAACCCAAGGGGGTCACAGACCTAGGCCAAGGGCCAACTGCTAGGTGTGGATAGGGGATTCTAAATCTGGATGGCCAAGGGCCTTTATAAAGGGTGGTAGGGTGGAGAATCCTCATGGCAGTTCCGTGGGTTCTCACACTTAAAATAAACGGAACTGCCATGAGGATTCTCCATCCTACCACCCTTTATATAGGCCCTTGGCCATCCAGATGTAGAATCCCTTGTCCACACCTAGCACCAGGCCATTGGCCTGGATCTTTGACCCCCTAGGTTTGCCCTTGGCATTACACTCCTGGTTGTTGCAGTGGTATTAAAGTACAAGCTACACTCATAACCATAGATCTTGATAATCAATAGCCAAGTATTTTGTCTTCTCATGTTTGTGGATTTCATCAAATTGATTCAATTGGTAAAAATTTATGCCAATTGAACAAGATCATTAGTGGTGTTAAATTTTTTGATTAGAGACCAATTTTTTTCCCCTCATTGTAGTAAGATAGTTAATGTTATCATATCAATTACACATAATAAACATCCAATGTTTATTATAAGGATATTTATGCCACGACTGTTTGGGATTATAGAGACAATCAAGTTAATCAAGTGAAAATAATAGACTATTTGGGCTTAAAGCCTCGGCTATACCTTGTGTTGCAAGAAGAGGAGAAGTATTAAGACCATAGGAAAGCAAATCCAATGGGGAGTAGAAGAAGAAGAAGAAGGGTGAAATCCCAATAGACCCTTGAGGTATTTTGAATTTGAAAAAAAAAAGTAGGTCTAAATCCAAGCAAATGAAGAGAGGAGATCTCTTAATGCTAGAAAAATTGGAGAAGACACTCTATGTGTATTTAGCAAACCTTGAATTCAAAATCCGTTATTCAAGGAGGTACAAGTCGGGCTTTATAGGCGATGAACCCCCTAGAGGCATCTTTGATGTATCCAAGCGGCTCATGTCTCAACTCCATGCGAGCCTACCCCAAATACTTCAAAGATCATAAGATTTCATACATACATATATATATGTATGTTGTTTTAGGGCTTAACTACTCCCCTGTTCATACTCACAAGCACGACACAGACAACATACTTATCATCCGATGACACGACTAACCCGTAGGTGCATGTAGGCAATCTCGTTAGCTTGTCAGGCTGAGACCAATCTACACATACGCACTTTTATGATGCATCAATCACTAACCCTGGTAGAATGCAACCCACTCTATCCCTAACCGCTCACAACATCGTTTACACTTTCAATGAACTCGGAATCGCATCAAACCTTGTAGGCACCATCCTCTCACTAGGATATACTTACCTATAAGTCTAATCTCACCAGATTTGAACCCTAGTTATCTCGAATACAGTCGCGATAGACTAACAGGTCATAATCCAAAAGTGGGCGAAACTTAAGTTCATGAGTATCTATGTGTATCTAATCTCTTTCTCATTCCATAAAGCACTTGATTGTTGAAAACAGACACTGTTTGTGCTACTTACAAACAAAACAAGCTCGAGGAAGGATCGATCGCGAACAGCTCGAAAATGTGAATGCGTGGCGTGGGCGCGTAGCTCTCGGAGAGACTACTGCGATGGTGTAGTCACGTCGTGAATCCGGTGAGGGAGAAGCACATAGCGAAGAGGATAAGACTCTCTCTCTCTCTCTCTCTCTCAGACTCGTACGACACAGGATTAATATTCAAAAACAATGTTATTCCAAAATGGTTCTAAGGTGACTTTTATACTTTAGTCACCTTAGCTAAAAAATGTACATGGGGTTCTCTTACTCATTATTACAAAGTGGGAACAAATCTGAGTACTGACTAACAGATTAATCTTTACATGACCCAGACGAATGGATCAAAATGATAAGACGTCTTTGACATAAAATGGGAATTTGATATGCTTTACAAGATGGCCTCATTACAACAGTTGGACAAATGGGGCTCCAACACTCCCCCCCTCCTAATTCATGTCTACCACGACATGATTGTCTTTGTCTTCAGTGTCGTTGTCGTCCTTCTTGGTTGATTTGATGTAGAAACGCATCATATCGCATAGACTCGCTTGCCATTAATGGGCCAAAAATTTTGGACTTGTACATGAAGAAGCCTGTGTAAAATGCTTCTTCGAAGGTTTGGAGATGGTATCTTGGCAGAAACATTAGCCGTCTGAAATAGGCATACAATACTGGCTCTGTAGGTGGCCCACTTAGATCGTATGACAGCTCTGAGATGATTCTTTCGGTATTCACATACTCTGAAGTCCAGATTTCTGAGAAGACTGTGAGACAGGCCAAAAAGGTTCGAGCTATTTTACATAGCATCTTGCAGGATAGGTCAGAAGAGCCTCCGAATTCTGCAATGGCGCCCTGAAGGGTTTTCACCATGTAAGAACCGGATATTCTCTCTCCCTCTGCAGGCCCTGGCAATACTGGATAATTTAGCCATGTCGGATTTCTGCTTTGTAGTGCTTTATGTCGGCTGTAGGTGTATGTTCGGGGAGATGGGAAAAAAGTTCTGTCATTCCTCAGCTCAGGCGGTGCGTTGACTAAGTGGATCAAGTTATTAGGATGATCCAAGAGCCATTGACACCTCCACTTTGGTTGGCTGTCTACTATTCTGTTTTGCTGTTCCCGATCCTGTAATTCTCCTTCAAACACTGGCACTTGTTCTTCTTTTGCGAGCTGCCGTTGATGTGTTAGAGTTTCGTATTTCAGCAGAGCATAGGGTAACATAGGGGCATTCCATTCCTCCCGTAGCTCTGCTGCTGTTTTGCCTGATCTGGAGAGCCCTTGTAGCATCTTCTTTTCTAGTTGCATTGCCTTGTACCATATCATCTCTGATTGTTTTTCCATTTGCTCGGCCAGCCTCTTCTCTTCCAATCTCGTGACTGAATCTTCATCTATTTCTTGGTCTTTGGAGCCAGTTTGATCAGTCTATGTATCTGGGGCTTCCTGATCATCTAGTTCTCCCTCGTAGTCATCTTGACCCCCATATACTTCGGCGAGTCCAGCCAAATCCGTGGCTGCTTGCTCCAGGTGCACTCGTACCTGTCCTTGGTGTTGCCTTGTAGTTTGAAGACTTGCGATTTGCGCAGCCATTGTTCTACTATTGATTTGGAGAGCTTGAAATTCCATCTCTTTTTGAGCTGCAGACTCCTCTAACTGCTTTAGCCTGATGTGCAAGTTTTCATTTTCTTCCCTGAGTGATTTGGAAACAATGCTTTCCATTTCACTGTCAGGAGCTGGCCCTTGTTGCTGTTCACTTTGTAAGTCTGAAATTTGCCTTTGTAGTTGATCCTCTGCTCTAAGCGCACTTTCGGCTATCATTAAGCGTTGTTTTCTTTCCAACTCCAGCTCCCTCTTCAGTGCAGCCACTTCTTCTTGTGGGTGGACTACCGGTGTTGTTGGTAGCGACGTTTTTTGTTTCTTAGCTAGTTTGATTTCCCTTGCTTGTATATCTGTTACTGCCCTCAAATCTTTGACTTCAATTTGTAAGTCATCGATGAAGGCTTGCCTTTATTGATTTGTGATATGGTTCTAGTGTTTGGGTGACCATCTATTCTTTCTTCTTCTTCTTCTTCACTGGGTGGTGTATGAACTCTCTCATCACGATGTGAGCTTTCTGAATGCAAAGGAGAGTCAGCAAGTGGGGTAGATTGCCTCTCACTTGTCTCTGGCCTTGGAGATGGCGGTGGTGTTTCCTGATCTCGTGAAGTTGGCCTCAACCGATCTCTCAAAGTTTGGAGATCCTCCTCTTCTAGTAGCAATTCTGGTTCGTCCCTAGCATTTCTTTCTTGGATATACCTCTCGAACCAGTCCAACTCAAAAGCTGGGTTGTTTTTATTCTTCGTTCTCAGTGTGTAAGTGCTACTAGAAGGTTTCCAAGTGGTGCCTACATCGCCTCGTAGAGATCTCTCTAGAACAAATCCTTCTAACATCCTTTCCATTTTTGCTATCTTCTGCAACCGGGTGTTGTTTTCCATTTCCGCTTTCCGCTTCTTTAGTCGGACATCTTCCTCTTCAGTTCTTCTTTCTTCTTCCATCTTTTCTTGTGCACTTCTTGTTACTCTTTCCAGCCTGCGTCCTCCAATGGTGTTAATAGAGGCTGGTACTTTCCTTTGTGATTTGTCTTCGATATTCTCTCTTAACACCAGCCAGTCGTTTTGATGGGGAGCAGGTGGCAGCTGATCTGCCGCGCCTATGGCCTGGTATATGATTCTGGTGAGGACTTCTCCTCTTGCAATGTAATTTGGCTTGTCTTGCCTTAGCCTTGTCACTTCTTCAAACAGATATGATGCGTGATCTATATAGAACTCATGGGTCATTCCCATAGCCCATGTCAGTGTGTTTGAGATGCTCCCGTGTGGTGTAGTGTATCTTGGCGGTCTTTTGCTGTAGCTCAACAAACACTGACTGTAGATCTGTGTCAGTTCTCTTACTTCCGGGTTTGCTATGAGTTCGAAAGATGGTAGTTTGGACTTTTGCAAGTAGACTGTGAGGTTTTTCCTTCTTTCTCTCATGTTGGCTCCTTGATCAGACCATTTCAATGCCTCCTTGATGATTTCTTTGGTGATATGGATCTCCATCACTTCATTATCCATGACTGCCACTCTGCAAGTTCCATCTTCTTGGATAGTCTCAATTAGGTGTTGTACCCTCTTGAAATCTATCCCTACTGGTGGTCGTGATACAAAGTTCCATAAGCCAACTTTTTTGAGCCATGACCTTTGCGGTGATCTTTTCAAGTAATTTTCTGCCTCCTTGGGGATCATCACTGTATCCACTAAATTTCTTTTGTCATCCACATATGAACCTTGATAGATCTCAAAGGCTGCTACCTGTTGCACGTCTGCAGGTATCCAGGTGGCCACTGGCTTTAGTGAATTGGGTAGAAGTGCATAGGGTATTGCACCTTCCGTTGCCAGGTTCTTGCCTTTTCTTTTCCCCAGAGAAGCATCCATGGATCCTGTATTCACAATTAACAGTTAATGTACAAACATAGTACTTCTCTTCTAAATTGATTACCACTTAATCATGCATCTAGATGAGCCTTCTTAGTCCCAAGATGAGTTAAGGTAAAATGTTAGCAGATAGACAAGCTCTTCCATTGTGCGACTCTGACGGCTTCAAATTAATGTTGTTGGTGAAGGAGAACAAGTCCAAATGCCTTGAAATTTTGTGTGGTGTATGTTCACAGGGCATGTAAGGTCACTCTATAATCCCAAACTGAAAATCAGTTCATTTGCAACTTTTGCTCAGTCTATCGCGATAGACTAGCCATCTTTTGACAAGGGTCCTATTTTGCAGTTGTGCCTCCACCAATTGGTTTCTCATACCTTGCACATGATCTGATCCCATTTTCACCTCAAATGAATGTCAAGTGACCCCTTTTTGGATCAACTCCCATTTTTTCCAGATTCCTTCCAAGGAGATGTTGGTCTATCTCCTTCATTTTGTGTTGTTTTGGGCTCAAACTTAGTGGGTAGTCTTCTTGCATCATGCTGAATCCAACTGTTAATTCAAATTTTTGGTTAGATGGCCTAGTATCCCTCTGCTTAGTCTATCGCGATAGACTGATACTCAGTGTCAATTTGTCATTTTTTGGCTCTGTGATCATCTGTCTGCCTTCTCCAAGTTGATGTAAGGTTTCTTGACCTCTCACATGTGAATTTTAACTGTCTGCCCTTGAGATGTCCTGTTCTGACTCTGAGTTGTCGTCATGTCTTTCTCGGCTTGCCATATGAGTCCATCCTGTCACCAAATTTGGTGTACTGCCTTCATGTGCTTTTCCAAGTCTGTTTTGTGAAAATTTTGAAAAGTCTTTCCCCCAAATATTGTAGTAGCAAGTCTATCGCGATAGACTAGGTTATTTGGCCAAAAGAGATCCCTTTTGCACTTTGATTTGATAATGGTGGTTAATATTCCTTGTTAGAACTCCTCATGAAGCCAAAATCAAAATTTTACTTGTCTAATTGTAAATTCAAGTCTATCGCGATAGACTATTACTTAGTCATTTTTACCAGTTTTTTTGATGTTAGTTGACCACAATGGTGTTAATAGGCTCTCTTAGACACACACATCAAGTTTTAATCAATTTAGAAGAGTGTACTCCCTGTTTGCAGCACTTAGCAGGTCCTGGAGTCGAAGTAGACCACTTAGGTGATGGTCGCCGTTCCTTTTGGTCATTGTATGACTCCGGCTTTCTTTTATTTTCTTTTGACCTTCCATCAAAGCAGTCGGTTGTTGTTTTGGTGTTTACAACACCAAAAACGACCATTTGAACATCTTTCTGGCCTGTTGCTGGCATTTGCCCTAGTGGAAGAACTTTTTTCCTGAGTGGACACATTCCATCTCGTAGTTGACCTCTTTTGGAGGTACCTTGTTGAATTTGGTGTCATTTTGTCATTTGGTCGGCCCGTTAGAGTATCATGACGCTTTGTGCAGTTTTCGTCAAATGGGAACTTTAGGCTCCATTTTGACGAACTTTTTCATGATCTAATCGGTTTGTCGAGGTTATTGGCTTGCTGTCTATGAGTTTTGGCTCATTTCTGATCACCTTGGTTCAGTTGCCCTTTTGCAGGTCCTATGAAATTAGGGTTTTCTGAGTGGCTTCCTTCGCGCTTTCCGAGGTCATAGGCTTGATCCCTAAGCTATAGGCATTGTGCCTTTCAATTTTGGTTCCGTTTGGTGGCCTCTAACAGCAGGTCTACCATATGTGTGCACAGGTTGTGATTGTGCTGCTGGCGAGGTTTTGCGACTAACTGAAGTAAACAACACTTAGAGTCAGTGTTGACGAGCGTACCTCTCATATCTGATGTCGATCTGGTGACCGTGCGCGATGGATGAGCTTCTGGAAGTCTCAACTGCTGTAGGGAGCTCTCTCTCTCTCTCTCACAATGGAAAATGGCTCAAATGAGAGATTTCTAGCCTAGCCTCTCTATATGTAATCGAGACTCTGACACAAAATTTTCCCATCTTTTACCTGTGGCCATAACTTTTGCGAGATGCAGTTTAGGCTCGCAAATTTCCTGATTTGGACCTCGGTTGCTCCAGTTCTACAATTTTTGTAGATTTCTCCTGTTGTTTGCAGTCCTTATTTTTTCTATGTCTTCTTTACCTTGCTCCGATCAGGTGTCTCTCTTTTGTGTTTCCATATGGATTACGGATTTTTTTCTATAATTTTTGCTAGAAAATGGCTAAAATAAAGCAAATAAATCCCAAAATAACCCGAAAATAGCAATTCTAACCTATAAAAATACCTATGAAAAGCAAAACACTTTGTAGCTCACTTTTTTCTCGTCTATGTACATTCTCATTCATAATCGTCAACCTTGGCCTATTTTTTGTTGTTTTTAGACGTTTTTTTGGCTAGATTTGACTCTCTTAATAGTCTATACACATCCCTAAGGGCTGATGTATGATGATTTGGTCCCCAATTCTAATTAATTACGAGGGCATATTCTTTTTTCCAAAATCACACAATAAAACGCAAAAATGGTTGAAAAATTGCTCACAAACATTGGCCTCTAATATATGACATGAGCCATGAGTCCGCATTTGGAATGCCTCCCCCCCTCCTAGTTGTAGTCCTCCCAGACGACAGGGTATCGTCAAGGGTATGTGCTGTGCATGGGTGTGAACTCGTGCTAATGCAAGCCTTGTAATATAGCCCTATATGCATGTGCAGTCAATGCATGTAGAAAGAATTTATGCGGTGTAAGAGGAAGGTATAAACGATTCGCTTATTGGCATTTGTCGTTGAGGTTTCTTGTGGTAGCTTGAGTTGGCTGGCAGATTTTCTTTGCAAGGAGTAGTTGTAAATCTGCCGCTCTTTGTTTGATTGTTTTCCACTGGTTTTGAATTGGCGTATGTGGATCCTTTGAAGTCAATATTGTCGTATATTTTGTTGCATTTTTTGGTGGAACATTTTTTCTTTCTCCTTTATGACGTGGGTCTTATAGATCCTTGTAGTTTTTGTTGTTGATTCTGTTTGTTTCCTCGTGCTGTTTGCATGATGTGGCTTGACATTGACAATTGTAGATAACTACTCGATGGTCATCTTTGGCCTCCCTTGTTGTGTTGTTGGCCTGTTTTGAATTGGCAATTTTGGCCGCCATACCAATATAGTCCGTTTCGTAATCGACCGATTGACTGTGGTTCTTTGAAGTTTTGCTGGCTTTTGGTGTTTTGTCCGTTCTTCTGCCCCCTTTTTTATAGGAATTAGGATGTTTTGCCTTATCCAAACTTTGTATTTCCTCTTTTGATGTAATTGTGCCTCGGCCAGATCTGTACGCCGTACCCAAACTTGCCTAGTTCCCTGCATGGTTGTTGATTTTTGATAAGACGTTGCTGGACTTGTAAACTTTGTTTGTTGTTGGGCATATCCTTGCGGTTGTATTGACTCCTGTTTCCTCCTTAACATATATTGGTTATATGATAAGAAGGGTTCTGAAAAGTTGTCATTTCGGAACAGTGCTTCATTAGTATCCAAATCAATGAATACCCTGTTAGCTTTCATCCATGACACTGCTAAGATACACGGCGTTGCTGATTTACTTGGTGGCAGTACATGGAATTTTGTAGTGTACTGGTGTGCCTGCACTGTGATTGGTATTATAATAGACCACAACGTGGTCACCTCATCACCCGATGCTACTTTCAACCGGTGTGTCTTTGGGATCGTCCTCATTGGTCCAAGTTTCTGAAAGAGCTCAAAGCTGATGACACTCATTTTTGCTCCAGTGTAAAAGGTAGATGATATTTTTTTAAACGACACCCACTAATCCAGTTCGGCATTTCTTTTCCATCTAGTGTTGACAGTTTTACTGCTCTGCTGGACGATATTTCTTGGATCAAATAAGGCCCCATTCCCCTTTTCTTTAGCTTTTTGGCATGCTGTTTAAGGGTGTATACTAAGACATAGTCGCCCGTTTTAAAGTCCTTGTTCGGAATTTCTTTTCCATCTAGTGTCAACAGTTTTACTGCTCCGCTGGACGATATTTCTTGGATCAAATAAGGCCCCATTCCCCTTTTCTTTAGCTTTTTGGCATGCTGTTTAAGGGTGTATACTAAGACATAGTCGCCCGTTTTAAAGTCCTTGTTCTTGACATGTTTGTCAAAAAACTCTTTCTGTTGTCTTTTTTTTTGCATATATGGCTGCTGCAGCATTGAGTCGTAACTCATCTAATTTTTCAAGGTCCTCTAACCGTTCTGAAAGTTCATGCCCCGTCCAATCCAATTGTGTGGCTACCCTTAGTGTAGGGATCAAAAAGTCAATAGGCAATATTGCATTTAACCCATATACCATATTAAATGGTGTAGCATTGAGTGTTGTTTTATATGCAACTTGATAAGCCCACAATGCCGAATAGAGCATCTGATCCCAATCTGTTCTTGTTTCACTAACCAGTTTCGTAAGAACTGTGCACAATATTTTGTTGGTCGCTTCCGCTTGGCCATTGGCTTGTCGATGATAGGGTGCAGATTTGCGATGAATTACCATAAACTCATTTAAGAGATGTTGGATAACTTCATTTACAAAGTGTGTCCCTCTATCACTCACCAGCTTGATTGGAAGGCCATAATGTGTAAACACATATTCATATAAGAATTGTGACGTGATTCTAGCGTCTGCTTTCATTGTGGCTTTTGCTTCCACCCATTTGGTCATGTAATCCGTGGCCACTATGATATATTGTGCTTGTGAACGATACGCTGGTGGAGTGATAGGACCAACAAAGTCCAATCCCCATTTAGCGAATGCTCGAGCACTCATCATTGGCCTTAAAGGCATTTCGTCTCTTTTAACTGGTACCTTAGTGCGTTGACATTCATCACACCTTTTCACGAATTCTGCTGCATCTTGAATCATGGTCGGCCACCATATACCTGCAACCATAATGATTTTTACGGTTCTCTGTGCTGAAAAATGACCTTTTGCTATGCTTGCATGAGATTGTTCCAATAATGGAAAGTAGTCATTTTCATGAGGAACTAACCTCAGCTGGTCATCAGTTCCTCTTTTATACAATTGGTCACTAATGAGGGCATACCTATTCGCTTCGATTTGTAAAGCCTTTTGTCTGGCTTTAGACCAATCTCCTGGCAGCTCCTTATTAGTCAAATATTCCACAATAGCATGACTCCATGCGGGTGCTACTGTCACTTGGTATAATGTGGTATAATCCACAGTAGTATTGGATGTGCAAAAGTCGCATTTCTTGATGTACTTAGCTACATCACCTGCCATTCCTGGCCAATACACTCCAAGTCTTCTTAGTTGTTCATACATCATTTGATTTCCTCTATGGAATCCCCCTGTTTGTGTATGGACCTCCTCTAGATACGCTTCGTACTCCTCTAGGCTTATACACAACCATAGAATCCCATCGTTTCCATGATGGTACATTCTTCCCGCAAGCATTGTGTAATTTCGTGCTTGTCTAACGTCTTGCACCGTGTGTTTGTCGTCAAGATTCATTCCATATGTCAGCAACGGAATAATTTGCTCTGACCATTTCGGTACCATCTCTATATTAAACATGTATGCGTCTGGGAGATATCATCTACCCCAGTAGCTTTTTCGCCATGTAGTAATCGAGAAAGGTGGTCTGCTCTTTGTTGAGTTTTTCCTTTCTTAACTACTACCGTAAAATCAAACTCCAGCAACACAATGAACCATCTTACAATTCGTCCCGTGTTACAAGGTTTGTTTACTAAGTACAAGAGTGCTTGATGATCCACAAAGAATGTGAGTTTGTTTGCGAGCAAGTAATGCCGAAATTTCTTTACCGCATATATCATACCCAATCCTTCTCTTTCAGTGGTAGTATAATTCTTTTCTGCACTGTTGAGTTGTCTACTAGCATAACTGATTGGAAAATCTATCTTACCCTCCCCTGGTTGTGCTAATATACAGCCTATTGCAAATGCCGAAGCATCTACATGTACATGGAAGATCTTTGACCAATCTGGTGCTTTTAGAATTGGTGTCGATACCAGTGCATCTTTTAGTTTCTGGAATGACTCCTCACATTCATTGGTCCAATTGAAGAGCGTGATTAGACTATACAAGGGTTTTGCTATTACAGCGTACATGTAGATAAAACGTCGGTAGTATCCACAATGTCCCATAAATGATTGTACCTCTCGCACAGTGTTTGGTCTTGGCAATTCTATGATTACCTTTACCTTGTCTTCATCAGTGGTAATTCCATTAGCCGACACTATGTGGCCTAAGATTTTACCTTGTCGTACCATGAATACACATTTTTCTGGGTTGAGGCAAATCCTATACGTTCTGCACTTTTCGAATACCTTTCTAAGATGATCTATATGGTCTTCTCTCAATAGAGAATAGACACACAAGTCGTCCATGTAAATATCCAAGAATATTCGCAAGTATTCTTTAAAAGCATGTGTCATTAATCTCTGAAATGTGGTTGGAGCATTGGTCAAGCCAAATGGCATTACTCTAAACGCATATACGCCCCATTCTGTTGCAAACGCTGTTTTGTATTGATCTTCTAGTTTGACCCCCAATTGGTTATAACCAGAGAATCCGTCCATAAAGCTATAGGTTTGCTTGCCTGCTACTCGTTCCAGGACGTGTTTAGTGATAGGAAGAGGGTAGTTGTCCCTTATTGTTGCTGCATTTACCTTCTTGAGATTTACACACACTTGTAATTTCCCGTTTTTCTTGGGTACCACCACTATCGGGGACACCCACTCCGTGTGCTCTATCTCATAAATAAATTCAGCCTCCATAAGTTTGTCTATCTCTTCTTTTATCCTTTTGGCGAATGTCTCATTATACGTGTATGGACGTTGTTTGCTTGGCTTTGCATCAGACTTCAGAGGGATTGAATGTTCACAAATGTTAGGATCCACCCCCTTCAAATCTTTGTACGACCATGCAAATACATCTCGAAACTCCTTAAGTGTTTTGATCAGTAAGTCCTCTTCTTCCCGACCTAGATCTGTGGCAATGTAAGCAGGTCGAGGACTTTCTCCTGGCTCTGCTAAGTCTATTTTCTTGGCGTTCTCTGGCCCATCGTAGGACTCGTTTGATTTAGGCTCCCTCATTGGTTGCTGAACCACCAATCTTCTTTCCTGAATGGTGTACTTACAATAGTGAGGAGGTACATCTATCTTTTTACTCCCATCACTAGCGTTCGTTCCATCGCTACTTTCCATTTCAGTTTTCCATACATTTTTAATTTTTTGTTTCAACTCATTGTATCTCGTTTTCCGTTCAATTTTTGTCATAATTGGACCACCAGAGACATTCAGTTTTTCTGATGCAACTCTTTTTTTTGCTTTGCTGGTTTTCTTAGGTTTCAACAGTCTGGACTTAAATCCTGAGTCTTCAACAACCTTAAGAAATCTTCCTGACACTTTATCCTTAGCACAATCAACAGCATGAATGTTCATAAGGAAATGTGTCTTACCCCTAAACTCCGGCATGGGTCTCAGCTTGGTTGGTAGACTGATATGGTGTCGTTTACTCTTGTATCTTTTTTGGCGTCTCTCACTTTGGTTTGGGAAATTGTAGAAGACGTCATTGTCTTGATCTTGATTGTCATCTCCCTCCGTATTTTCCGACTTGTTGGGGTTCTTCAACACAAACAAAACTAAAGTGTTGACAACATGTCACACACACTAAAGACAGAGTAAAATAAAAATAAATACATTCAACTCATCAGCATTTCATTATTCACCAACTTCCGACACAGCAGATTGCAGAACAAGCATGAAGCATAGAGCAAGAGACTACACAGTTGATTCATCTTGGTCCACAGATAACTTCCATTTCAACCCAAAAATTACATTCTCGCATGAACCAACATGACCTTTAAATAGGAACTTCTAGCAGTTATAGCAGTTACATCCGATTGACCAAAATCCGACTAAGTGTTGATTGATCAAACTCCGACTTATCAAAGTCCGACTGACTAAGTGTTTATTGACTAAGACATAAGTACAAGTACTGATTTGGTGTAGGTTCAACACCTGGCACAGCCCGGTGGTGGATTTCCTTGAAATCCGACTTGGATTCATAATCCCTTGATCTGCATATTCTCCACCACCAACATTACTCTTTACACTGGTTCAGCTTCATTATGAGCCTCCACATCTGGCTCAGCCATACCCTGCTCTTCAACTACTGACTCAGGTGCCACTATGCCAACATGTACAATTTCCACTGCTTCAAGCACTTCAACCTGCTGTTCAACCTGCTGATTCATCTCTGCATCATCCTTCAATTCTTGACCTTTCTCAATCTGTTCCTCCGACTGAACATAAGCCATATCCCCTTGCAATTCTTTCATCTTTAAATCCTGAGCTAATTTGAACCACATGTCTCTATCCTTTTTGACATCCTCTAACTCCTGTAGTAATTCACCCTCATGCTCACTTACAAATCCCTGCTTCATTGTCTCATATGGATGCTTTATTGCTACAACAATTCTTTTCTTCATAGACTTCCACACTTCTTGAATTGTTTGCAACAGCTGTTCTTTCAAGACAGAAATTTCTCCCTCTGACATAAGCACTGCATTGACATCCACATCCTCACCTTTTACTTGCTTCTCCAATTCCTGCAAAGGAATCAATATCTGATGTAACATTTGAACCTGAACCTGCAACTCAGCATTAGTCTTTGACAAATGCTCCATTTCCTCATTCAATCTGGCATCTAACTTCATTGTCCAATCTCTGAACAGTCCCAAAGACATTTTTATTTTTGAAACTTTTGCATGATGCTTTTTCACCATATCCTCTAACTCCTTCTGATGTACTTCCTGAATCTGTGCCAACTGCAAAGTCATAGCTTCCAACTCCATGTCCTTCTGCTTTACTTGCACTTTACCTACTGCTGAATCTGCAACCTGTTTCAATTGCTCCTCCATTTGTACCTGCTGACCCAACACAAATTCTTGCACCAACTTAAGCATCCTTATAGCACTGCCAGCATCTTCACATCTGCCTTCAGTTTTAAAAGATGTACTCGGAGTAGCAAATTCAAAATCTAAAGCTTTAGCAACACCCTGCTCACCAGCACTCACCTTTCTCTTCTTGGACAAAGTAAATGTTTTGCCCAACCTTACTGGTGTTTGAACATCTGCAGGGACTTTTTGTGAGAAAACAGATAACTCACCAAAGTCTTGGAACAAATATGGGCTATCCACAGCTTCTCTAGCCTCCTCCTCTATGTAACCAGCCTCCATCAAATCTTGAAACTGCTTTCTCTTTGCTGGTTCTCCAGTAAAAAGCTTGTCCAATTCATTAACCCGCTCTTTACTTTTGTTCTTCTGAAGTTCCGACTCAGCAGCAGTAACAGAGATATTTGGTACCACTGTTTCTCCTACTTTCACCATCCCAGCATACTTGAATAATGCAGCTAGGAATGGAGCCAATCTACTGCTGCACTAATGCTTCCTCCTATTTGGAGTAAACACTTCTGCATGAATTTTTTCATGGACCCAATGTGCCCAACTGAAACAACCTCCCTGCTCAGCAAATGCCAATGGAGCATAATTCTCTTTTGACATATAGTCAAATTTAGCCAGAAAACACACCCTCTCAAGATACCACTTTAACTGTTCCTTGCGGCCATACTCCACATTTTTGAGCATGTAATACAACCTTGCTCCTTCTCTAGACCCAAACTCCTTCTTTAAACAATCATCTGAACACTTAGGTGGAACAGCTACTATTGTGAATGGTAACTTGAAAACTGCAGCAATCACCTGTGGGCACAACACAATCTTATCAGATATTGCTCCTCTGGTCTTCTTGAGCAACTCTGCCTGTGACTTTGCATAAAAAATTCCTTTCCATTCTTTCCATGGCAACATTGCATACTCATAAAGTCCCAACTGTCTGAGCCACTTCTCATTCTTCTCTGTATCAGCTTCCATCTCAATCTTGAGCTCTGTGTACGAATCCATCAAACTCTGCAACATTTTATTTGCCAACAAAGGTGGCGGTTCTTCCTCTGAGAACTCTTCTTCTTCCTCATCGCTTACATCCACCCTCTGGTTAATTCCCTTTCTCCTTAGCCTTGTTGCGACAGGCTCTGCCGACTCAGTTTTAGCCTCGGGTCTCATGGCTGCTGCTACAGGCTTTGCTTTAGGGGCCATAGGACTTGATGAAGGAGTAGATGAAGAAGGCGATTGCAAGAAGTAATCAACAGCTAAGTACTTGCACGGTGAAGAGACTAACATTTCATGCAAATGACGTTGCATGCATCCGCTGAATGACCTCTTTGACAGCTCCCGCGCCCCAATAATTACCTCTAGTGGCGAATAATCTCCCCGCAAACCCAAATATTGTTGATCATTAAACCGTTTACTTCCAAGTTTAAAAATTCCGATCCAGTAAATGCAGATGGACCAAATTCCGATCAACCAACATTCGATGAACCACACTATATGACTGCATACTGGATTATGTTTATGTGAATTGAATCTCCACTCATCAGAACCTTGCCAAGCACTCCTCTTGCCTTCCTTCATGACTTGTTCTCTGTTGAAACCCTTATCAACAACACTTCTAATACCATAGTCACCTGATAGCAATGCTTGCTGACTCTGAAAATCTGTTAATTCAACTGCCTCACACAAAGCAGCTTCTACCACTTTTGGTGTCAACCAGTCAAGGTGAGGTGGTTTACCTTGAAATTTCTTTAACCTGAATCCATTAACTGGTTTGTCCACTCTGGTTCCAAACACATCAACAACTATAAATGTGCCTTGGCCTAAATCTTCAACAATCTGATAAGGACCCTTATACCTCAAAGTCAATTTCCTTGGGAATGGACCAAGCCTAGAATTATACAGCATCACCCAATCTCCCACTTTAAACAGTTTGAACTTGACATTCATAGCTACCCAGGCTTGTCTTCTCCTCTGGATAATCTCAGTGATGTAAGAACTCACCAGCCTATCCTCTTCTAGCTGCATCAAATACTTACTTCTATGCTTTACTGACAATGCAGGAGACATTTTCTCAGCAGAAATTCTCAAGCTAGGTACCACAAATTCCATAGGTACTACATCTTCCAACCCATAGACCAACCTGAATGGTGTCATCCCTGTGGTGACTTTGAAAGCAGTTATGAATGACCACAGAGCTGAATCCAACTTCAGGTCCCAATCTTTATGATCATCCTACACAATGTTTTTCGAAATTTTAACCAGAATTTTGTTGCTACTCTCTGCCTGTCCATTGGCCTGGGGATGATATGGGGTAGACTTCTTGTGTAATATCATATGAGTTTTAGTCAACTCATGTATGACCTCATTCAAAAAATGTGTCCCCCTATCACTCACCAACTCAACTGGACACCCAAATCTTGTCATAATGTTATGATACAAAAACTTTGCTACACTGGCTGCTTTTGTAAAGAATGAGGATGCAAGAGAGCTACACAAGACAAGCACAAAGCACACAGAGATGGAAAGCTTCTTCTTCTTCTCACGGAAAAGAGAGTACAAAATGACTAAGTGCTAAAACTGAAAAGTAGCACATATGTACATGCGGTCACTAAGTGTGAACTCGCTAGAAGTGTACTAGGCTGGCACTATAAGTGTAGTCCGGCTGTAGAATCACTGGCAGAGATCCTCCATGTCGGTCACCTAAGGTGCCAGTGAGTAAATGCCATAAGCGGCCAAGACCCATAGTGGATGCCAGCTCAAGATGCAGAGCTCGACATCTCAACACTCCCCCTCGAGCTCTGCATGTCGCAGAGTCCAAGCATAGTCCGGAAACGTCGAAGCTTCTCAGCTCTGAGGGCCTTGGTAAAGATATCCGCTATCTGCTCCTCTATGCTGACGTAGACCAAGTCGATGTCGCCTGCCAAAACTCACTCTTGAATGTAGTGGTAATGGACCTCTATGTGCTTGGTCCTGGCATGGAACACTGGGTTCCTAGCCAACTGCATGCTGCTGAGGTTGTCACAATGGATGACAATCTGCTGGTCCACCTGCACTCCCAAGTCCTCAAGTAGTGTGTGTAGCCAAGATACCTTGCACGCCGCAACTGCTGCACCTCTGTACTCGGCCTCTGTGCTCGATAAAGCAACCGTAGGCTGCTTTTTGTTGCTCCAAGTAACAGCAGCACTCCCAAAAGAGAACATGAAGCCACTCGTAGATCTCGTATCAACAATGGTACCTGCCCAATCTGCATCTGTATACCCATACAATGCTAATGGCACATCTGCTGCATAGAACAATGCGTAGTCAAGAGTCCCTTGCACATACCGAAGTGTGCGTCGTACTCCATCCAAATGTGGCTTCCTTGGAAGCTGCATGAACTGACTCTCCAAGCCTACCGTGTAGCTCAAGTCTGGCCTCGTGATAGTCAAGTAGATTAGACTACCCACAATCTTCCTGTACATATTGACATCCTCAACAACATCACCCTTCTCTGCACTTAGCTTTGCATTCACATCCAAGGGAATAGAAATTGGCTTACAATCAGCCATACCATACTTTGACAACATGTCCAAAGCATACTATCTCTATGACAACCATACACCCTCTGGAGTCCTGATCACCTCAAGGCCAAGAAAGTAGCGCAACTCGCCCAAATCTTTCATTTCAAACTCCTGTTTGAGACGACCCTTCACATGGTCAATCTCCATAGCATTGTCACCCACAATAATAAGGTCATCTACATATATGGTAATGACCACAATCCCCACATCACTCTCACGTACATAGAGTGAATGATCAGCATGAGCTGTCCTAAACCCAATACTGACAAGATACTTGGCAATCCTATCATACCATGCTCTAGAGCCCTTCTTCAAACCATACAAAGCTTTGAGAAGTCTGCATACATAATCTGGGTAACCTGGATCGACATAACCAGGTGGCTGATCCATATACACTTCCTCTTGCAACTCACCATTCAAGAAGGCATTCTTTACATCCATTTGATGCATAATCCATCCTCTAGATGCAGCCACTGCTATGACAGCTCTCACAGTCGTCATCTTTGCCATTGGAGCAAAGGTCTCCTCATAGTCTATGCCATACGTCTGTGCATAACCCTTTGCGACCAGCCTTGCCTTGTGACGTTCAATGTTACCATCAGCCTTATGCTTGGTTTTATACACCCATTTACATCCAATAGCTTTCTTGCCACTTGGCAATGGCACCAACTCCCATGTGTTGTTTGCACAATGCAGCCATCTCTTCATTCATTGCATCATCCCAATGCACATTTCCAACCGCATCCTCAAAACATGTGGGCTCCACATCCTGTATCACCTTAGCCATGTAGGCTTGGTGATGCACTAGATACCCATCATAAGTCAATTTTTGAACTGGATTTCTGACTCTGTTAGATCTGCGCAGTCCTGGGTCACTCCTTTGCCCTCTAGCATCTTCTTGAACTTTCCTTACACCAGGTGTCTTGACAGCCGGAATTCCAAATTCCTCATGAAGACTTTGTTCAGAACCATCTGAATCCATGTCTACATGTGAAAAACCTGATGATGCATCAGCCATAAAGGGAGGCTCATCAACCTTTTCCTTTCCTTTTCGTGATACATTCCCTGTACCTGCTGGTGGAGTAACCTGCGTACGTAGTCTACCATTCCATGGCTTCTCAACAGAGCCACGAGAAGAGGACTCTTGTGGTCCACTCAAAACCTGTGACTGTGGCCTCACATTTTGTACAACCACATCATCTTTTACATCAGCCCCAATAGTGCCATGTGCATTACTGTACCAGCTGCTCATCTCATCAAAGACTACATCTCTGCTCACTCGTAATTCTCATGTAGAAGGATTGTAGCACCTGTACCCCTTTTGTTCAAGGGAATATCCCACAAGAATACATTTCTCTGCTTTAGGATCCAATTTCCTACGCAAATCATCTGGTACATGCACGTAAGCTATGCAGCCAAGCACTTTCAAGTGTGCCAAATCAGGCTTTGTACCTGTAAACTTTTCCTTAGGTGTTACATCATGCACCGGAGCTGTAGGTGTCCTGTTCATAATGTACACAGCTGTATTTACAGCTTCAGCCCAGAAATGATGAGTCATGTTCTTCTCATTCATCAATGCACGTGCAACCTCTGCAATGTGCCTGTTTTTCCTTTCTGTGACCCCATTCTGCTGTGGAGTATATCTGCATGTAAACTGCCTGCGTATACCATGCATTCACAGAAAATCTGAAAAATCGTTGGAGAAGTACTCTTCCCCTCCATCTGACCTCAATGTCTTGATTTGCATATATGTCTCCTTCTCAATCATGACTTTGAAGTCCTGAAAGTGACCAAACACTTCACTTTTGTTACGCATGAAGTAGACCCATACTTTCCTTGTATGGTCATCAATGAAAGAGACATAATACCTGCAACCATGTATACTTGCAGTATCGGTTGGACCCCAAACATCTGTGTACACTACCTCAAGTGGCTTTTTACATACATTGCGCTCATGTGGAAATGAGCCCTTTGACTGTTTTCCAAACTGGCATGCTGCACACACTTTATGCATACCATCCACCTTGAATTTGGGCAAACCTTTTACAATCTGTTTTGATTGCATGCTGCGCAATCTCTGTTCATTGACATGGCCAATCCGTTTGTGCCAAATGTCAACATCAGCCACAACACCTGTGCCCTGTGCAAATAATGCAGCTTTTACCTCAGGCATGTCTACATTCAGCGTAAACATTCTGCCCACACATTTGCCCTCTGTGATCAGCTTACAGCCATTCTGGAAATCTTCTACATAACAGCCATTGGGATTGAAGTGAACCTGCAAACCCTGCTCAACCATTTGTCCAACAGAAACAAGATTCTTTGTAATGTTTGGGACATGAAGTACATCTGCTAAGTACTTTGATTTTCCACTCTTCGTATTTAGAGGTATGTCCCCTACATGAGCAATGGGGTGAGCTGTGTCATCTCCTGTCTGCACATAGCCTGACACATCTGGTTTGCGCATATCTCTAAACCACTCTCCACGAGACATCATGTGATTAGAGGCACCTGAATCCACATACCAAACATCATCTTGGGTGGAATTCTATGCAGTCATTGTATTCATTACATGCTGCATAACAAACATGCGCTCATTTTTGCTGTCATCTGCATCTCTGTTAGTAGATGCATAGTTGCCCTGTTCTCTCTTTACATTTGCTTTTCCCTTTGGACAATCACGTGACATGTGACCTCTTTCACCACAAGTCCAACATTCTTTGCTATTTGCAGTATGTTTCTGCCTGCTTGATCCTGCACCATGACCTCTTTGACTCCCCCTGCCTTGAGATTGGTTTCCCCTGCCACCTGTATTGTTTTGATTTGATTGACCTTCTTGAAATTGGCCCGTGCAACCCCTTGGGCCTCGACCATGACCTCTACCTCTACCTCTGTTGGAGTTAGAATAGAAGGCCTGTTCAGAATTATTTCTGCCATGAGAAGAAGATGTGTCAAGGTTCTTCTCCTCAAGAATAAGCATAGAAATCAAATCTTGGAACACGGGGATGTCGTCTCTTGTATTCATGGAAGACTTGAAATGTACATACTCATCTCCTAGACCATCCAAGCATGCACGGACAATGTCATCGTCTTCCACTGAGACTTTAATAGATCCAAGAGCCTCAATGATACTCTTGATCTTCAAGGCATAATCATTGATTGAGAGGTTGTTCCTCTTAACCTGATTTAGCTCCGACTTTAGTTCAAGCTTCCTGGCCTTGGTGTTCACCTCGAACACTCTGCTTAAGTTTTTCCATGCAATGGCGGGGGTTTCAGCATCCTGTAGATAGCCCATCATGCCATCTGTGATTCTTATAGAAAGACAATACATCACTTTGCTCTGGCCTTGTTGCCAGCCCCTCAAAGCTTTCCTTTGTTTTGCTGTAGAATTTGCCTCGGGAATCTCTGGTTCCTTTTCGTTGTCTCCTTCTACATAGTCCCAATAACCTTTTCCTTTTAGGAAATTTATTATTCTGAACTTCCATGCAGGGTAGTTATTTTTCTCAAGCTTCTCAGTAACAATATGACTGAAACCGTTAGACATCTTGAAGCACTAAGACAAAATAGCTGCAATCTGCAAAAACCTGCAAATCTGTTGAACCTGCTATCGTGGTACCTGTAACACTTTCTACACTCAACGAGTGTCCACAATCAAGCGTACATACAACCACTGTACTTGTACAATAGATCTCTATGTACTACACTTTGGAGACCTGTTCAGAAACCTGTTTGCATCTGGTCGTGGATTGCGAACGAAGGGATTGTGATGCTCTTGCTCTCTTAGCCTCTCTTGCCTGCACCACGCTCTGATACCATGTAAAGAATGAGGATGTAAGAGAGCTACACAAGACAAGCACAAAGCACACAGAGACGGAAAGCTTCTTCTTCTTCTCACGGAAAAGAGAGTACAAAATGACTAAGTGCTAAAACTGAAAAGTAGCACATATGTACATGCGGTCACTAAGTGTGAACTCGCTAGAAGCGTACTAGGCTGGCACTATAAGTGTAGTATGGATGTACAATCACTGGCAGAGATCCTCCATGTCGGTCACCTAACGCGCCAGCGAGTAAATGCCGTAAGCGGCCAAGACCCATAGTGGATGCCAGCTCAAGATGTAGAGCTGGACATCTCAACAGCTTTGTTATCCTTCAGTGCCACAGCTTCCACCCACTTAGTACAATAATCTGTAGCAACCAAAATGTACCTATTCCCCCTAGAGCTAGTGGGCTTCACTGGTCCTACAAAGTCCATACCCCATTTTTGAAAAGGTTCCAGGGGTAGAATAGGATGATTTGACATCCTGTCCCTATTGTCTGGTTGACCAAGCTTCTGACACACCACACATCTTTTGGCATACTCATGTGCGTCTTTTAACAAAGTAGGCCACCACAAACCTACCTGCAAAATTTTCTTTCCTGTAATGTCTCCTGAAAAATGTCCACCAGCTTGTCCATAATGAGCTTCCTGTAGAACTGCTGACTGTTCAAATTCTGGAACACACCTTCTTATCACTTGATCAATACCCTTCTTGTATAATGCTCCTGCAATCACAAAAAATGGTCTACTTTTCAATGCAAATTTCTTCCTTTGATCAGGTGAAAACCCTCCTGGCATAACCCCATCAGTTAGGTACACCAACATCTGATCATCCCAAGAATCTGGAACTTCTTGCAGAACTGAAAATAAACATGCATCAGGTAGCTGATCATCCACACTTGTTGGAGATTCCCCTGTTTCCAATTTGCTCAAATAATCTGCCACAGCATGGTCTTTCCCAGGAGTATGAATAATCACAAACTTAAATTCCTGCAAAAGCAACATCCACCTTGCTAATCTCCCTGTAAGCATAGGCTTCTTAACCAAGTACAACAAAGCTTGGTGATCAACATGAAACATCACCCTGTTACTGAGTAAGTAATGCCTGAACTTATTCAATGAATATACCATGCCCAAAGCTTCTCTCTCAGTCACAGTGTAATTCTTTTCTGTTGGTGTCAATACAATGGTCTATACCATCCCCTGGCCTTTTCCTGCATCAACACAGCTCCAATGGCAATATCCGATGCATCAACAAAAACATGAAAAGGCAATGTCCAATCAGGAGGCTACAGTATTGGTGCTACTGATAGCATTTTCTTTAACATTTGAAAGGCTGTCTCCTGTGGTTCATCCCATTTAAAGGCAACATCTTTCTTTGTAAGATGAGTCAAAGGTGCACATATATTAGCCAAATATCTAATATACCTTGAGTGCCACTTCACCTGGCCCACAAACCTGCTGAGCTCCTTCAAATTCTGAGGTGATTTGGCTTCCTGAATTGCTTCAATCTTTTTGGCATCAATGGCCATCCCATCAGCAGATACTACATGTCCCAATAAAATACCACTCCTGACTGCAAGTACACTTTTATATGGATTCAAGGCCATGTGAAACAGTCTGCATCTTTCCAAACATAACTTCAAGTGAACCAAATGCTGATCCTTCTTTCCAAATACTGAAAAGTCATCTACAAAAACCCTCATAAAATCCTGAAGATAAGGTTCAAATGTCTTATGAGCCACAAAGTTGAAGGAAGGTGGACCATTCTTCAACCCAAAACTCATCACTGTATATGCAAATGCTCCCCACTCAGTGATGAAGGCTGTCTTGTGTTGGTCTTCTAGAGCTACCTTAATCTGATTGTAACCTGAAAAACCATCAAGAAAGCTATACATCTCATGTCCATCTACTACATCCAACATAGCATCACAAAATGGCATAGGGAATGGATCAGTAATAGTTGCAACATTTAACTTCCTGTAATCCACACACACCCTCAACTTCCCATTCTTCTTTGGCACAACAATAATTGGTGACAACCATGACACTTCATTAACTGGCTTGATGAATCCAACTGCCAATAACTTATCTATTTCCTGCTTTACTTGCTTTGAAAAATTGGGGTTCATTTTGTATCTCTGTTGTATGATTGGTTTAGCATCCTCTCTGAGATTAATGTGATGTTGATGTAGTTCAGGATCAATGCCCTTTACCTATGAATAATCCCAAGCAAATACATCTTTATACTCCTGCAATAGCTGAATCAAACCTTTCAAAAATTCCCCTTCAGCATGGATGCTAATTCTGACCATCCTGGGATCTTCTTCAGTTCCCAAATTAAACTCTCTAACTTCATCCTCTTTTACTCTGCTGGAGGTACCAAACCTTTTATCATAGATTTTTTCTGCCATTACCCTTGCTTCCTTCTCCTCTTGATCAATCTGCTCTTTCTAAGGCACCTCGGAATTCCGATCCATCATCTGCAACACTTCTGATCCAACAATCTCCTAGCCTGGAACTATTTCTACTTCTTCCTCACTTTGATCTTCAACCTTTTGTATTATCCCTTCTACATCAACCTCAAAGAGAGGCACAATAGTGGGATTAGCTCTCGAAAATTCCTCCTCTTCATCATCTTCCACTGCATCTGCCAAGTTTATGGTCTGAGCACATAATGGTTTAGTCTTTGGAGGGATTTGTTTTCTTCTCTGCATTGATATGGTTACTAATTGCTTCCCCTTTTTCATCATGACAACATTTTCTCCCCAATACTGCTTAACTCTAGCTTGTCTAAACGAGGGTCTTCCCAACAGCATCTTGTAGGAAGAATCTGAATCCTTCATTCTAAGTACCACAAAGTTCACAAAGAAAACCATACCTGCAATTTCAATTGCTTGCTGCTTGAGAATGCCTAAAGGCTGGACTCTCCTCTGGTCTGCCATCTTCACTTGAAATGGTGCTGGAGCTAGTGTTCCTCCTAACTTCAATCTTCTATAAACCTCCTCAGGAAGTATATTCACCCCTGATCCTCCATCCAAAAGCACCTCTTGAAATAGAATGCCTTGAAACATTATTGCCACCACAGGTACTACAAAATCCACATCTACTGGATCAATCTGCTGCAACATTACTTCAGGATTTTGGTTTGCCAACACTTGGTCTTGCTGACCCTGAAGCTTCTTCAACAATTTCTCTTTAAAGGCTGGAACTATACATAATAATTGATCTAATGACAATTACAAAGGAGAGTTCACCAACACCTCAAACCAATCTTTGTCTTCTTTTGTTGGCATCAAACCTGGCTTGTCAAGCTTATGCTGCTTCTTGGATACCTCCAACTCTTCATTCTTCTCTTCTGCATACTGAACCTGCTCTCTCTACACTTTTTCATGAACCTTATCCCTCACATCTTTCTGCTCTCTCCAATTAATTGGTCCCTTAGCTTTTGCTCTTGTGACTGCCAATGCTTCAGCTTCTTCCACCTGACCACATTGGTAACAATCACAATACCATAATTCTTCATGTTCCTTATGCTCAGCCTGATGTACTATGACTGGCTCTAGTTCTTGCTGCTCCTGAATGTCCACCAAAATAACATTGGCCTGAGCTGGTTGATTATGCTGTGGTTGCTGCTGCACTCCCTGTTGGTCTGCCTGACCAGGCCTCACAATGGGCATCCCTCTTTCTCCCCTGTGTCTAACCCATAATTCACAATTAAGACCAACCCAATGGTCAGGTGATCCACAATAGACACAAGGAATCACTCCATCTCCTCTTCTCTGATGATTGTTTTGCTCTCTCCAAGGAGGTCTTGGTGGTCTATTAAATGGTTGTCTTTCTCTAAATGGAGCTACTTGATTTGCTGCAGCTTCAACTCTACCTCTTCCTGTATTTGGCTGCTCCCTATTTCTGGGGTTAAACCAACACCTAGAGGTGGCATGTCCTTCTTTGTCACATATATTTGACAATACAACTTAGCTTTGGGTGCCAACATTGAATAACCAATGCTCTTTAATTTACTCACCAATTCCCGTTCTTGTGTTGCTTTATCCTTTTTGGACTTCTTCTTCTTCTTTGACTTTTCTTCAACATCACTTGACTCAGTGTCATCATCTGAATCAGTTGTTAGGAAATAAGACGTAGCTAAATAGATAATTGAGTAGATTACTTAATGGAGAAAGACAGATTTATATACACGAGATTATAGAGAGAGAGAGAGAGAGAGAGAGAGAGAGAGAGAGAGAGAGAGAGAGAGAGAGTACACACGATATACGTGGTTCACCCAATGTGGGCTACGTCCACGGGAAAGCAGCCACTCAATGGCTTTAGTACTTCAAAACAAAAAGTAGTTTACAAAGGGATTATACCCTTAATGGAGCTCCCGCCTTGCTTCACTCTCACCACCTCACACTCACCTTGTTGCATCAACTTCACACTATGAAATGTGTATAGAAATGGACTCCTTTTGTAGGCCAAAAGGGCTGCCCTCTCTTATGAGAGACAACCATGTGTAGCCGCCCTTGTGCGAATAAGTCCAAATCGGACCCTCCAATCCGCCCATGTGTGGCCGCCCTTGAGAAGACAAGTCCGCTTTTGAATTCGACCACCAGCCATTGAATTCGGCCACCGGCCATCGGCCATTGACTACCGGCCACCGGCCAACCGACCGGTTGTTTTCTGACCACTTTCTGGCCGCCATCCGGCCATAATATTCCGGCGAAAAAGAATATTCCGGCCTTTAAAGTTGCCCCTGATTCTTGTCCGTGAAAATTTTGGTTTCCGATGAGTGATTTTCCTTCACTCACGATTGCTTCTCCTCATAATGGGGGCCTTACAAATGTGCGCTTTTACCACAGAAAATTACAAGGGTAAATCAGGCTCCATACTTAACAATCTCCCACTTGGAGACTGATCTCCAAACCAAACCTGTGACTGCTTTCCATTCTGGCTTCTTATCCTTGAATGCCGATTGAAGATGAGCAAAAGCTCAACTTCTCCTGGTTGACCACCTTTGTAAACATGTCTGTAGGATTTTCACTTGTATGCACCTTTCCTAGCTTTAGCTATCCCTCTTCCAAAAGAGTGCGTATGAAGTGATATCTCACCTCAATGTGCTTTGTCCTTGAATGAAAGGCTGAGTTCTTTGCAAGATGGATAGCGCTTTGGCTATCACTGTACAAGACACAATTGTCTTGTTTGAATCCAAGCTCTTCTAAGAATCTGTGAAGCCACAGAATTTCTTTGCTTGCCTCCGTCATTGCTACATACTCTGCTTCCGTGGTAGAAAGTGAAACCACTTTCTGCAGCTTTGAAGCCCAGCTTACTGCTGTGCCTCCAACCGTGAACACATAGCCAGTAGTGCTCCTTCGAGTATCTTTGTCACCTGCCATATCTGCATCAGCATACCCTTCTAGAAAAATATCAGTTCCTCCAAAATACAAAGCATTTGTTGTTGTCCCTTTTAGATACCTAAGTATCCACTTCACAGCTTGCCAATGCTCTTTACCTGGGTTGTCCATGAACCTACTCACAACTCCCACTGCATGTGCAATGTCTGGCCTTGTCCAGACCATAGCATACATTAGAGAACCTACTGCTGCAGCATATGGAACTTTAGACATATAGGCTATCTCCTCTTGTATCTTTGGACACATATCCTTCGTTAGTTTAAAATGACCAGCCAAAGGTGTAGAAACTGGTTTTGCATTTTGCATTGCAAACCTTTCTAGTACCTTCTTGATGTAATCTTCTTGAGATAGCTTTATTGTCTTCTTCGTCCTGTCCCTTGATATTTTCATACCAAGTATCCTCTTTGCAGCACCTAAATCTTTCATTGAAAAAGATTTGGACAGCTCCTCTTTTAGGTCTTTGATGTCCTGCATGTTAGCACTTGCAATCAACATGTCATCAACATACAACATTAGGATGATGAATTTCCCATCTCCCAAATTCTTCGCGTAGACGCTGTGATCCGAGTTGCATCTTGTGAATCCATGATCCAACATCCATCGATCAAACTTCAAGTACCATTGTGTTGATGCTTGCTTTAAACCATACAAGCTCTTCTTTAATCTACAAACCATTTTCTCCTTACCTTTTACTTCATACCCCTTTGGTTGAAGCATGTAGATTTCCTCCTCTAAGTCACCGTGAGGGAATGCCGTATTTACATCCATTTGCTCGAGATTTAGATCATGAGCAGCCACAAGGCTTAAGACAAGCCTAATTGAGTTCATTTTTACAACAGGAGAAAATATTTCATTGAAGTCAATACCTTTCTTTTGAGAAAAACCTTTTACCACAAGCCTAGACTTGTACCTTTTCTTCCCACCTTCTTCTTCCTTTAGCTTGTACACCCATTTGTTTTGAAGTGCCCGCTTACCTTTAGGCAACTCAACCAACTCCCATGTTTGGTTGCGATGTAGTGAGTCCATCTCCACTTGCATGCTCTTCGTCCATTCTTCTTTGGATTCATGTTGCATAGCTTCTTCATATGATTCCGGCTCTCCAGAATCTGAGATCAAGAGATGGTTGAAGGAAGGAACAAACCTTTCTGGAGGTCAACTTGCTCTTGTAGATCTTCGGGGAATAGGTTGAGGCTCCTCATTTGGTTGACGTTGTTGCCCATTGTCACCGTTTGCAGTCCTTGAGTCTTCACCGTCCTCAAGCTCCATGTACTCATCACCTGTTTCTTTTGTTTGTTTTCTTTCCAAGTAATCTTTGTACATATTTTGTTCGTTAAAAATTACATCCCTACTCCTTAAGATTTTACCATCTTCAGGATTCCATAGGCGATACCCAAAGTCTCCTTCTCCATAGCCAATGAAGAAACACTTTTTGGACTTTGCATCTAACTTTGATCTTAGGCTTCTATCTATGTGCATGAAAGCCTCACACCCAAGCACTTTGAGAAATGCATAATTCACTGGTTTACCTGTCCATGCCTCTTCTGGAACTCTCCCATCCAATGCCGTTGAGGGTGACCGATTGATTAAGTACACAGACGTACTTACAGCTTCCGCCCAAAGCTCAAGCGGTAGGCCTGCATGTAGCCGCATGCTTCGTGCTCGTTCCATGATTGTCCTGTTCATCCTTTCCGAAATCCCATTTTGTTGAGGTGTCCTTGGGGTTTTCCTTTGCCTCCGAATGCCATTGCTAGCACAAAAGCTTTCAAAAGCTTGGCTGCAATATTCGCCTCCATTGTCGGATCGGAGGCATTTAACCTTGGTACCTGTTTCATTCTCCACAAAGGCTTTCCACCTTTGAAATATGGAAAATACATCGGATTTATTCTTCATGACATAAACCCATGTTTTTCTAGTCGCATCGTCTATGAATGTTACATAGTACAATGAGCCACCAAGTGATGGTGTACTTGCAGGACCCCAAACATCAGAATGAACCAACTCAAGTTTTTTATTTTTTCTTTCATTTCCTGATTTTTGAAATTTTACCCTCTTTTGTTTACCATAAACACAATCTTCACAGAACTCTAAGTCCACTTCTTTCAAACCTGGTAGAAGCTTCTTTGTTTGAAGGATTTGCATTCCTTTGGCACTCATATGCCCAAGTCCATAGTGCCACACCGCACTGTCAACTTCTGTAGTTGCTGCACAAGCTGAAGGTTGCGTGCTAACAGTACACAAGTAAAGTGTACCGACTTTTTCACCCTTGGCAACCACCAAAGATCCCTTTGAGATCTTCCACCGTTTGTTTCCGAATGCAATGTTGTGACCTTCATCGTCCAATTGTCCTGTAGAGATCAAATTTTTGCGAAGAGAAGGAACATGCCTAACATCTTTAAGCTTCCATTCATTTCCGTTAGCAGTTTTGACAGAAACTGTACCTTTGCCGACAATCTCACAAGCTTCATCATCTCCCAAGTATACATACCCAAAATTACCTTTGGTGTAGTCTTGGAAATGTTGCTTGTGTGGTGTCGCATGGAATGAAGCCCCGGAATCTACTATCCAGGAATTAGACACATTGTCTAATGAGAGAATTAGAGCATCTTGCTCTACTTTACCTGCCACATTGGCCTCTGATGTTGGCTTGTTGTCTTGAGACTCTGTCTCCTTCTTCTTCTTGGACCAGCAATCCTTCTTGACGTGGCCCTTCTTGCCACAGTTCCAACATTCAAGAACTGACTTTGTGCGTGACTTGCTCCGCCTTGAGCGATCACGACCCTTTTGGTTTTTGAACCTCTCCTTAAGCCTTCCTCTTGTTTCCACTGATAGTGCAGCACTTGATGATTCTCCTGTGCTTCTCCTTCGCATTTCCTCGCTTAGGAGAACACCCACAACATCATCAAACTTAAGAGTATTTGTGCCAGAGATAGAATTACTTACAGCCATCACAAGGCTGTCCCAACTATCCGGTAGAGGTGATAGTATAAGGAGAGCTCGCACTTCGTCATCGAAATTGATTTTCACTGATCGAAGTTGACTTATGTTTGTGTTAAAGTCATTTAGGTGTTCTGCAACTGAACCATTCTCTGCCATCTTTAGATTGAACAAGCGCTTCATAAGAAATACCTTATTGGATGCCGATGGTTTCTCGTAGAAGTCGTCAAGTGACTTCATCAAGTCCTCCGTGGTCTTCATCTCCGAAACATTGAAGGCCACTGTTGACGCCAAGCTTAACCGGATTGTTCCCAGTGCCTTTCGATCAAGGACAATCCATGCTTCATCTGCCATTGTTGCGGGCTTCTTCGCAAGACCGCCTAGTGGCAAATAGAGGTCCTTCTGGTAGAGATAGTCTTCAATCTGCATCTTCCAATGTTGGTAGTTTTTGCCGTTGAACTTCTCAATCTTGAGCTTCCCTTCCTCCGCCATAACTCCCACTCAATTCAAGGAATCCTTTCCTTGAGATAATTTAGCTACGAGCAAACCTTGCTCTGATACCAGTAGTTAGGAAATAAGACGTAGCTAAATAGATAATTGAGTAGATTACTTAATGGAGAAAGACAGATTTATATACACGAGATTATAGAGTAGAGAGAGAGAGAGAGTACACACAATATACGTGGTTCACCCAATGTGGGCTACGTCCACGGGAAAGCAGCCACTCAATGGCTTTAGTACTTCAAAACAAGAAGTAGTTTACAAAGGGATTATACCCTTAATGGAGCTCCCGCCTTGCTTCACTCTCACCACCTCACACTCACCTTGTTGCATCAACTTCACACTATGAAATGGATATAGAAATGGCCTCCTTTTATAGGCCAAAAGGGCTGCCCTCTCTTATGAGAGACAGCCATGTGTAGCCGCCCTTGTGCGAATAAGTCCAAATCGGACCCTCCAATCCGCCCATGTGTGGCCGCCCTTGAGAAGACAAGTCCGCTTTTGAATTCGGCCACCGGCCATTGAATTCGGCCACCGGCCACCGGCCATTGACTTCCGACCACCGGCCACCGGCCATTGACTTCCGACCACCGGCCATCGGCCATTGACTACCGGCCACCGGCCAACCGACCGGTTGTTTTCCGACCACTTTCCGGCTGCCATCCGGCCATAATATTCCGGCGAAAAAAAAAGTCTCGGGGGCCTCCGCCCCCGAGGCCTTTAAAGTTGCCCCTGATTCTTGTCCGTGAAAATTTTGGTTTCCGATGAGTGATTTTCCTTCACGCACGATGGCTTCTCCTGATAATGGGGGCCTTACAAATGTGCGCTTTTACCACAGAAAATTACAAGGGTAAATCAGGCTCCATACTTAACATCAGCATCTTCATCAGTTTCATGGGCATCAATGGAGTCTGACTGATCATCAAGATCCTCATCCTCTTTGGACCTGCTCTTCATTTTGGGTCTGCCAAGTCTTTTCTCGACTCTAACTGCTGCATCAACTAGTGCAACAAAACCTGTACCTATATCCACACTTGCCACAACATTCTTTAAATCTTTCCTCAAACCTGTCAAAAAATATCCTGCCAACATCTCATCAGTGGGTCTCTCATTGCCCTGAAGTCTCTCAACCAAAACTCTGAACTTTTGAGCAAAATCTTCAACCACCATATCCCTTTGTCTGATCACCCTGAGTTTCTTCAAAATGTTTGTAGGAGTCTTCTCCTTTCTGAATCTCTGTAAAAAATCTGCTTTCAAAGCATTATAGGTAGCAAAATGAGCTATACCATATTGGCTAAACCAACTCATGGCTTTGCCTTCTAATGTAGCTGCAAATTGCTCCATCTTTGTTTGGTCATTATGCAAGGCCTGATAACCACTAGCCTGCCACTTTGTTTCAAACTGGGTAGCATGACAGTCTGCATCTTCTTTCAACTTTCCTCTAAATTTGGCTGCTTTCACTGTAGGGTTTGGATGGGCCATGGGAGGATTTCTGGGTGGTCTCCTAGGTCTTTGCCTGGTAGCCCCCTGTAGTGGGTCAAACTGAAGACTTCTTCTTGTCCCTGCAGGTCTTCCTATCAAGGCAAGTGCTCCAACAAATTGCCTCACGTGCCTCCCATATGCTCTCACAGAACCCTCAGCCCCTTGGTTCAATAACTCCTATTCACTGTCACTGAACTCCTGCTCTCCATTAGAGGCATCATCATAATGAAAAGGATCAATATCAAGGTTTCCTGCTCACGCCTGTGCCCTCGTATAATAAACTCTGCCTACTCTCCTCTCTTGTTGTGACATACATGATTCTCCACAGATTCACAACAACAGGATCGCCAAAGTGTTGGGGTTCTTCAACACAAACAGAACTAAAGTGTTGACAACATGTCACACACACTAAAGACAGAGTAAAACAAAGGCAAATACATTCAACTCATCGGCATTTCATTATTCACCAACTTCCAACACAGCAGATTGCAGAACAAGCATGAAGCATAGAGCAAGAGACTACACAGTTGATTCATCTTGGTCCACAGATAACTTCCATTTCAACCCAAAAATTACATTCTCGCATGAACCAGCATGACCTTTAAATAGGAACTTCTAGCAGTTATAGCAGTTACATCCGATTGACCAAAATCCGACTAAGTGTTGATTGATCAAACTCCGACTGACTAAGTGTTGATTGACTAAGACATAAGTACAAGTACTGATTTGGTGTAGGTTCAACACGACTTCTCGTAATCTGCGTTATCCTTGTTTTCACTTGGATCAGAAGAATCATAAAATTCTTCTCCCTCCTGATTGATTTCTTTAGTGGGGATGTCCACATAGCCCGCTATCTTAATCTCAAGTTTCGTTTCTGTTTTATTGATACTCATATTCTCAGTATCTCCATCGTTCTCGTCCTCCTCCACAATTTTGCTCAACATGTAGTATGGTATGATATCGTAGCCATTCTCATCACAAAATTTGGTGGGAGTGACTTCATTGACGCATACATCCAATGTAGCCAAAATTTGAGACCATTCTAAGGGTTCGAGCTTCTCTTCAGGAAAAGGTTCTCGTATATATGCATCGTCTTCCAAGACCCTCTCTAGTTTCTTTTCATTGTGGTCAAATTCACTACATTGAGATGCCCCGCACATCCATATCTCCTTTTTCTTACAAAGCCACGCTGGGACTTGTGATCCACTAATGGTGGCTGAGTCAAATTCTTCCACAGGGGTTCTCGTGACATCACGGTAGCTATGATTTTTCATGTTTACTCGTGTAGTAGTTTCAGCATGTCTTAGATACAAATAATCATACCTCCAGTCCTGCACCATTTTTAGTTGCCTCATGAACGGCCTACCAAGGATAATTTCATAGTTGTTCTTCTTGCCGAAATCTACTATAGCAAAGGTATGTTCGTACTCTATGCCACAGGAAGATACCACAATTGCCTCAAGCAATCCTATAGGCCTTTCTATGTGCCCATCCGCCAGCTGCAATTTCATTCTAGTTGTTTGTATTGCTGGTTTTCCCCATTTTTCCCATAGCATTTTGGTCACAATGGCAATGCCAGCTCCGCTATCAAGTATTGCCTTAGTCTCTATGCCGTTATACTCAACTGGTAGGGTTGTGTTGCCGTTATACTCAACTAGTAGGGTTGTGTTGCCGTCTTCACCCTCACGATACTCTCCTACCTTATTGAGTGGCACTGGTCTAGTGTTGACTTTCTTTGGTTCTGTGTCATTAAGCTCGGTTTTGAAGAACTTAAGAGGCGTCCTTATACCAAAATTTTCAAGACATTTGCCCACTTCCGTCCACATGCTTGGCCTAATTTTTAACAATTCTGCCAATGTGATTGTACACTTGACCGGAGTGGTCAACAAGTCTGTGAGGATTTTAGTGTCCAATTGATTTGACCCGCCTATTCTTTGAGAAGGTACTCTTCGAATTTCTGACCTTGCCTCATAGTCCCCCATATATGATGGCAAAGTTCTGAGTGATGCTGGTCTGCTATCTTCGGATGCAACTGAACCATTATCCCCTTGAAACGATTTAACGTCTAAATCCCATGGAGGCTTATTCAAGTTCAACTCCGAGAAAGGCACCGACTCGACTGTTTTTGTCTCATATTTTTCTTGAGCTTTTCTCACCGTTTCCCATAGCTCTTCAGGCCAATTTTCTTCCACAATAGGGGTATATGGTGGAAAATCTTTCAGTGATTCATCAGTGCTATTAGGCACGTCTCTTGCATCCTCTACATCCGACAAGGATTTAACGTTTTCTATCTTGTCAGGTATCCTTTGTTCAATTTTGTGAGGTGTTTCATTGTTTGGTAGTTTGATTACTCTATCCCCCACTTCCATAGGTGGAGGCTCCAGTAAAGCTTGTGCAGTTTCAATCAGCTGTTTGCACATCTCTAGTCTCTGTTTTTCTATCTCTGGATATGGATATGTCATCCACCTTTGCTCTAGAGTCTGTCTGTTCTTCAATCTTGCTTCATATGCTTGCAAGATTGCATCTAAGGGTTCATTGATCTTATCTACCAATACCGACCCTCCTGAGCTTGCACTTCTTGGTCCCTCCGTTGATTTTAGAGAGTCAGACTCTCTTTGCTGTTTAAGTTGCTCTTGAGCTATCATTAGCTCCTCTTCTACATCTTTTTGTTTTCGCTCACGTCTAGCTTTCATTTTTGCTCTTCGTTCTTTCCAAGGATTATCACGACTGACGCTAGACTTGTCAGTCTTGATTTCTTCCTGATTTTCATCGTTACTCTTGAGCTGATTGTCATTTCTCCTTGCTTGGGCTCTCGTCAAGACCTTAACAGGAATGAGAGTTTCGTTTTTTGACCTTCCACTTGAAGGCAGTGCTCCCAGCATATTCAAGGTAGTTTTTGCTCCTTTGCTAGGGTTTTTAGGGCAATCAGGGATCAAGTGAGTAATTCCACACTCGGTGCAATATGCGTTGACCCTAATGATTTTGTCATGAG
This sequence comes from Adiantum capillus-veneris, assembly GCF_014529385.1. Classification (NCBI taxonomy): domain Eukaryota; kingdom Viridiplantae; phylum Streptophyta; class Polypodiopsida; order Polypodiales; family Pteridaceae; genus Adiantum; species Adiantum capillus-veneris. Next base: position 58,787,917 of record NC_140936.1, on the reverse strand, counting down.
GGCAGTCCCTCAGCCAATGGTCTCCACCACACTTGTTGCATGGTCCTTTAGGCTGTTGAGGTGCTCCTGGAGCTCCTCTTTGTTGGTGTGCAATTCTTTGCCCGCTCATGCCTCCGTTGGCTATGAACAACAGTGTTCTTTCATCCAAGCTATATCTTCCTTCCCCCACTGCCTGTGCAGTAGTTGGTGGTCCTGTATTTCCTATCATGCTCCATGGTTCTGGTGTAGAGGTTTCTTCCTGTGGATAATAGACAGAGTTCTCCACATATCCATTGGGCTCGTCGTAGTATGCATGCATAGGTACCAAAGCCTTCTCATCAGACTCAGTTACTGTGGGTGTGTATCTTATGCCGACTGGTCGTAATCCTGGTAGGGGTGGTTGTTGTCCCAACACTCGTTGTGGTCTTTCTACACCTACAGGTCCTGGTAGGTTGCCTGTCTGATATCTAGGCATCGGTGGGACTTGAGGGGATGTCGCCTGAGCTTGCGGAGCATATGGTCGTTCTCTCACATATCCCTTGTTATAATAACACTCCTCTGTCCCATGGTTTGTCCATTTTTGTTCAATCGCACACCATTTTGGTTGCTAAGCTTGTGGTTTGGAATACAAGTTAATCTTTTTAAGCACTTCCTCTACAAGCTGCTCTTGGCTTACCGCTACTTCTCCTTTCGGTGTTGTCTTAGCAGATTTGCTTCCGCTTTGTTGCGAGGAAGAATCATCGTCAAGATCCTTGAACTCACCCTCTTTGTAGACTGCACAATTGTCCACAAGGTATAGAGCTTCCTTGGTTAAATCATTCAACGTCGTGCTCCTTTTCATATGTAAGTCCTTCTGAAGATCTGCATCATTTAGTCCTTGGATAAATATAAGCATAAGTCTGGACTGAGTTGGCAGTTCTTCCACGGGGTAGAACTTAACATATCTTTTTAATCGGAGGACTGCCTTTCGCACAGACTCTCCATCTTTCTGTTTGAATTTATGAATTTGTGAGAGTGTATTATGAGCTATTCCCCTTTGTGAGAATTCCTCGATAAACTCGTCAAACACTTCCTCCATAGACTCAAAGTCTCTTCGCTCCACTGAGTCAAACCATGTAGCAGCATCATCCTCTAAGGTTAAACCAAATCCTGCAAATTGGGTAGGAAAGTCTAACACCTCTTCAGCTCTAATTACACGCACAAAGGCTGCTACATGATCTCTCGGATCCCTTCTTCCCGTATATTTCTTATTTACCCATTTTTGCTCTTGAGAAGGTATAATTCTACGATGGTCTACAAATCTCATCATGGGATCTCCCCGTACTAGTCGATATACCTCCTCTGGTCTTCTGTAGTGGCCAGGTTCCTCTCCCAATGGTGCTCCTAAGCCATAATTTCTAACAGTTCTCGCGAGAGATGGTTCATCTCTCCGAACTCGTTCTAGGGGTGTTCTTCCAGGCTCAGTTGACCCCTGAGTCTTTGGCTTACTCTCTCCTTGATACTGTGCATAGAGTGGTGGTTCTTGTAAATCCCTTAGCCCTCGTGCGGTTTGATAACCCTCTCGGGTTCGGTCTTGTTCTAATGTAGCACTCTGTCGAAGCCATGCCTGCAATGATGGTTGAGTAACTGGTTGGTCCTGGTAGTTGGATGTCGGTTGTCAAGTAGAATGTGAGGTAGCGTCATACTCTTCTGAAAAGGGATTTGTCGACTTGCTAGGGGTGTAGGTGGCTCTTGGTACTTCGTCAGGGCCATAGGTTGATGCTCCCGGAATTGTTGCCTTTTCAACCTCCTCTGGGAGAATATGTTTGTATTCTCGCCCGTATCTGTCAACAAAAACAATATCCTTCCCCATAGCAGTTTCATAAGAAAATAAGGAAAGAACCTTGTCTTTGCTTAATTCGTTTGGGTAGGGCTCCTTGCATAGAAAGTAAGAGACTATTCCCTCGCTTTCATGCTTGTAAATCCCTACATTCTCATTATAGGTTGGGACCCTGGTTGTTTTCTTATCATACATAAAAAGCGCTCCAGGTCGATCAATGTTAGGAGGCAGTTCTTGGGTTTCTCAAACCATTTTCCCTTTTGCCACGTTATCCCCATATCTGTTGTAATCCTCAGGGTTACTCACTATCAGATAGTGGTTCCCCTTTTCGTCTCGGAATCTGTCTCCATCATCATAGACTCGAATTATCTCTAGTCTCTGAGCCGGTCTTTCTTCAATACAAATACACCTGCGTCCCCGATAGTCAGAATAAACTAAGGCTCCCCTCGAGTTAGTTCCTTCCAAGAAGATTATAGTGAACTTGGTTTTGTTTAAAGGATGTAGGGAGGTGCTCCCCCCTGGCATTGGTCCTTCACCGTTGAAACCTCCTGGCTGTTGACTCCCCATCATGAAGAAGGACTTTTCCGACGAAGTGTCAGTATCACTACCCTCTTCAATGATCGGTGCTAATGGGTCTAGTCTCGTCTGAGTTACACTCTCTTCGGTGGACGTGGTGCTTACTTGACTTTTGACACTTTTAGCTCCCGACTTAACAAAGGCTCCTGACATTAAATACATAAGAATGAAAGTTGGGTTGCAAACTTAAATCTTACTTGGACTCCTTCTTGTGCGGCTTTGTGATGATCTCCTTCTGGGATCTACACAAGGATGGTTAGTCTGTTCACAAGGGTTTTTCCCTGAATTACCAAAAATCTATCAAATATGTATAGCAACCACCTAGTCAGCCTTCTGGTGGTCCAATTTCAAATATGAAATGATGGCTGGGATCTATATGGAGAGTATTTCCTAGCAGTAAAGTCACAAATTGCAAAATATGTCTGAATCACTACTTTCTTAGTCTATCGCGATAGACACACAATTTGCTCAGCACAAGTCAATTCAAATTTGTGACTTCACCCTTGAGTTCCAGTTACCCTCTATAGCCTATCCCTCAAGTTTTATGAAGTTTGGACACTTGGGTTGGGTTTTGGTCCCATTTTAGTATTTTAGTCAGAGCCTGATTCTCTATCTGGGCCTTAGATTGACTTTCAGTGGTCTAAATGCCTTGAAATTTGGTGTGTGTGCTGTATAGGCTCTGATAAAGCTCTCCCTAGGGGAAATTTGGAAGATATGGTCCTTAGCAGCAGTTTCCTTAGTCTATCGCGATAGACTGGCAATTTTCTCCCTTTTTAGCATTTTTCTCAAGTCTTCTCCACAACTGGTTCAGCCTCTCCTTGTGTAGTGCATTGACAAATTTTGGCATTGTTTAGACATTTGGTCAAAGCCTTCTTGCCCTTGTCTCTGAATTCAGACTCTAAAACACCAGTTTGGAAGTTTTGTGGTCAAGATGGTGTTCAGTTTCACTCAATTTTTGTGAGTACCCTTGTATTGATGTGTTAAACCTGTGGTATAAAGGTTTTTTCCTTGTTGTTAGTCAATCACCACCTTCATCAGTCTATCGCGATAGACTAGGCAGAGAGCAATGGGGATTTAATTTTTGTCTGTTTTTGCATAGTTGTGTTCCCTGTGCCCATATAAGTCTATCCCCCAAGTTTTATGAAGTTTGGACTTATTTTGACCTTAGACTCAAGCACTTAACAAATTTCACTCTTCTATGGTAATTCACAACTCAAATGCACTTGAAGTGATGCAAATTTGATGACACTTCATCTTAAACTTGTGAATATGAGTCGTACCACCTGACACAGTCAATTTACCCTAGGCTAATGGTTATATCTCTTCTTGGCCTCTTTAGGTTCACTTAGTGTTTTCTTATGACAATCACCTGTTTCTTTTTGTTGGTTTTGGTCGCAATTTTTATGTTTTCTCAAGTGTTGGATCATAAATTTCAATGTCTACTTTTTTCACCCCCTTCAAGGGTATATGGTGTGGGTTTTTCTTTCAAGGCAAGCAAACAGCCTTATTGTTGCTTCTTTTTGTTTGTTTCTTGCGTTTTTACAGCGTTTTTCTACTCTATTTCTACACAAGTATAACAAGCACTCAAAACCAAAAACCATAACTCCACATTATCCTACTTAACTAAATCCAAATTGCGCAGACCCTCGGCAAGACACAGGCTTCCTGGCTATCCAATAGACCTCAGGATACTCTATCCTGGATCTTGTTCTAAAAGTTTAAGAGCTCTCTAGTCAAAACTAAAGTAAGCTAACCATCATTCGAGTGACGTAGATCTCCCTACTTAAGGTCTTGTGTCCCCAGCAGCGGCGCCAATGTTTTAGGGCTTAACCACTCCCTTGTTCATACTCACAAGCACGACACAGAGAACATACTTATCATCCGATGACACGACTAACCCGTAGGTGCACGTAGGGAAGCTCGTTAGCTTGTCAAGCTGAGACCAATCTACACATACGCACTTTTATGATGCATCAATCACTAACCCTGGTAGAATGCAACCCACTCTTTCCCCGCTCACAACACCGTTTACACTTCCAATGAACTCGGAATCGCATCAAACCTTGTAGACACCATCCTCTCACTAGGATATACTTACCTATAAGTCTAATCTCACCAGATTTGAACCCTAGTTATCTCGAATACAATCGCGATAGACTAACAGGTCATAATCCAAAAGTGGGCGAAACTTAAGTTCATGAGTATCTATGTGTAGCTAATCTCTTTCTCATTCCATAAAGCACTTGATTGTTGAAAACAGACACTGTTTGTGCTACTTACAAACAAAACAAGCTCGAGGAAGGATCGATCGCGAACAACTCGAAAATGTGAATGCGTAGCGTGGGCGCGTAGCTCTCGGAGAGACTACCGCGATGGTGTAGTCACGTCGTGAATCTGGTGAGGGAGAAGTGCGTAGCGAAGAGGATAAGACTCTCTCTCTCTCTCTCTCTCTCTCTCTCTCTCTCTCTCTCAGACTCGTACGACACAGGATTAATATTCAAAAACAATGTTATTCCAAAATGGTTCTAAGGTGACTTTTATACTTTAGTCACCTTAGCTCAAAAATGTACATGGGGTTCTCTTACTCATTATTACAAAGCGGGAACAAATCTGAGTACGTACTAACTGATTAATCTTTACATGACCCAGACGAATGGATCAAAATGATAAGACGTCTTTGACATAAAATGGGAATTTGATATGCTTTACAAGATGGCCTCATTACAACAGTTGGACAAATGGGGCTCCAACATATGTATATATATATAATGACATTAGATGAGAAATTCTATGGAACCAACCACAAATGTGTGGAATAGGGAGTACATCAGGTACCATATGTGTAAGAGGTGTGGCCAGTGAGCACCCTGAGCTGGACTTCCATCCTCCAACCCCATGCATGGCAAGATGCCCCTGCTCCTCCAGTGTGGTTTGCCTATCACAATGCACTTTGGAATCTTCTAGAGAAGTTGCATGATCGGCACCGCCCATTGCTAAACCCCCTCGTACGTTGCTAGCTTGTCAACCACCCATAGACACCACCAAACTACCCACATCTGCTATCTAATTCCTGGTGCATGTAGCTCACCAACCCTAACAGTCGCTCATGCAGCTCAACTGCTAGTGCATGCAATTCATGCCACTTAAAACGACACACTACAACTTCTTTTCATTGATTATCTCTCTCTCTTGACACATAACAGTTGTTATGTGTTACTGCTCTGGTGGTCCATCACCTTTTGATCAATTACTACATGACCACGCTTGGCGTGATGTTGCCACCTCTAATTTAGTACATGTGATGCTGCTCTATGAATATCCTCTTGCTCACTATGTTCTTTGCAGCAAGTTGCAAGTCACTCTTCCTCCATGGTGATGTACTCATGGCATGTATGCGTGCTTGTCTCAAGTTGCATGTTGTATCTACACTGCAAGCATATAGTTTTAGTAGATGCTTGGCAAAATTCCCTAGAAATAGCTACTTCTCTTTCTTCAACATCATCTGATGAGGATTTTTGTGCAAGCTTGAGAATACTACCAAGTAGAGTGCATGCAATGTCTCTAACAAATTTTGGGGCAGAGGGTAATGGTGTGACAACAAACGCCCATGCTTTTCAGGATGCCATAAACTTTCTCTGTGCTTACTCAAATGAGGGAGGTGGTCAACTTCACATCCTAGCCAAAAAATGGCTCACAGGAAGATTCAATTTAATGAGTCATTTCACTCTCCTCTTAGACAAGGATGTTATTATTCTTAGGTCTTAGATCCCTGAGAGTGACCTGTTATTGATTCGTTGCCTTCTTATCGATGGAAGAGAGTTACCAACTGGGAGGCACATTAGTTTGATCCATGTGAAAACCTTATAGATGTTGTGATTACTGGTGATGTGAAGAAGTCAAGAGTGCCAATGAAGCCGGATCACGATCATCAATGTTGAGAGCTCAATAAGAGTTTAAGTGGGAGCTTGTTTGCTCGTACATCACCCCTAATGCATGCATTGATTTTGATACAACTTGAGAGCTTAATCGATTAGATCACGTTTCTGCTCTTTGACTTTATTGATTGCCAATAGTCTTAAGCTAAGGCAAGAGTCATAAAATGACTAATGGAGAGCAAGTTGATTGAACATGGTGGAGGAAACCGGTGGAATAGTTGTAGGAGATTGGGGAGAGCAAATAAATTCACATATTCATAGTAATCTTTGTATGGGTGCTTCATCCTTGAAAGAAATCCCTCAGGATCATTATGATTATATGCACGCAAATCACTATCATCAATATCATGTGCATAAGCTACATGATACAAACAATAACCTCTTCTCTAGAGCATTAACAAATTATTTTCTGCACCAACGACGGTTAAGCTTTAAGTCTGACAAAAAACTCTTCTTTCTGTGTCCAACAATAGCTATCACAGAAGCATATTTGAAAATTGACAAATGTATTTTAGAGAAGGTGACCGAGCTGGGGACGTGTGGCAGTGACTGCCATTTTGATTAATGGTGCTAGTGTATATATCGCAAATGTAGTCGATATTAGATCAGTCCTATGCAAGGCTAGGATTGCCACACAGCCGATCGTGATCCTATGTCTGAAAAGGATAGTATAGAAAAAGGGTGGCTTGATGTTTAGCTGAAGAGTATGGTTGGATTGCACAGGATCAAGTGCACCCCAAGTCATCATTGATGACAGCAAAAGTAGAGAGGCTTCAAGAAAATTATAATAGCACGCAACAAGGTTTGACCAAGCTATCGTGTCTTGCTTTTCTCTCTTACACACAGGCACATACACTCAACAATCCCCTTGGGGGATCCCCCTATACCTAGCACTGCCTCCCATTTCTATAACCTTTGTGGGATTTGTCCAATTATCTTTCCACAAACAATTGTTTCTCTCAATTTCACGCTACAATGATCATCCACACATATGACAAGTTGCGCTATAATGATCAGTGCGTGCATACACACACAAAAAGTGAGTGTTTGTCGAATGCTTCAAATAGAACGAAATTGAGTCTCTTGAGTACTTCTTTATTTGTATTTACATAGTTCTTCATCCATAAAGCAAGACTGGGTAGCATTCTAATTCAGGCTTCACAGGGCTTTCTATCCTTGATTACATAGAGGGAGATTCAAATACCTACAAAGGGAGTGTGAACACAACAATCATCACGATGGTAGAAATTGCACAAGAGATGTTGATGAAGAACTAGGTATACATGTATGATGCACAAGGATACACTTGGTACCAATCGTTCTATATATCTCTAAATTATCAAGGTATCAGAATGCAAGAGGTTGTTTTATGAAGACAACCAATCACATGCTTGTAAAATCCGTATTCTTGTTGGAATTAGGGTTGCAGGAAAACACACACAGCTTGGAGAAGATGAAGGAAGCTCAAGGCACACAACAGAGAGTGTATTGCTTAGTGTGTAATGGAAAAATTGATAGCCCTAGAATGATGGGCGTATATACAATTCACGGGGGGAAGAACCTCCTAGTGAGGGAAATGATCCCCCGATGGTCCTAAGTGTGTTCACACACATCACTACCACATGTATATGGTAACAATTGTTTCCATGACCTTGGATACTCTTGGGTAGTAAGATATGTAGAACATAATGTAATGGAAATGGCCTATGAACTTTGAAAGTAGCAGAATTAGGAAATTAGGTGAAGCACTTTTGAGAGATTACTTTGTGAGCATAGGGGGTGAACTTAATTGATGGTAGCAACATAAACATGGTACTTAGTTAACTTGGCATGAACAATACTTTTGCAAGAGAGAGAGTTTAGAGAATAGCGGGTGAACTTAATTGATGGTAGCAGCATAAACATGGTACTTAGTTAACATGGCATGAACAATACTTTTGCAAGAGAGAGAGTTTAGAGAACATGACAATAGCTGAGGACCGGATTCATATGGAGCCGATCCCCCCTCCAATAGGCATTTGTATTATAGTTTCTCCCATCAAGAGAGACTTGGTACAATACAATCTTTGTGTTCCTTGTGACCTAGGTGATGCAATGAAGATGGAAAGTTTCATGCATCACAAGCATAACATAAACTTTGTAGAAAGCATTAACTATCCCAAGAAAGCATTAACTATCCCAATCCTCCGTCTCAAGGCCTCAAACACCTTCAAAGGTGGAGAGAGCTAGCTGGAAATGAGGATTGGGAAGAGGAAGAAGAAACATTTTGTAGGAGAAAGAAATAGTTCCTCACTTATCATTACTCTTCTTGCTAGCATACATAATAGCATAGTAATGAAGATGGAGAAGATGGCAAGCTTAAGCATTGAAGCATGGCTCTTGGTTGGATTTGCATTCCTATCTAGATATTTGTTGGATGGAAGTAGAAGCTCATTGGACCCCTCTTTAGCCTAACGAATAGCATTCAAGAACCCCATGTGGTTAAGCTTAGTGAGAGTTTGACATGTGTCCCATGTGCCCTTTTGAAAAATGGGTGACCCTTGGATGAGTGGAAGGTTAGGTCAAAGATCCCTGTAACTTTGGGACTTTTATGCATAGGAAGCTTCTCAAGCAACTTCCTTATTAAGTGTGTAGGGTCTCTTTTTGACTCAAGCATCTTACCCCCCATGCATAGGAAGCTTCTCAAGAAACTTCCTCATTAACTGTGTAGGGTCTCTTTTTGACTAAAGCATCTTACCCCCATGCATAGGAAGCTTCTCAAGCAACTTCCTCATTAAGTGTGTAGGGTCTCTTTTTGACTCAAGCATCTTACCCCCCATGCATAGGAAGCTTCTCAAGCAACTTCCTCATTAAATATGACAAGTACCTCAAGTACCTTAGTCATCAAGCATGACAAGCACCTTAGGTGGAGTTCCCACCTCAACCTCAGGCCTAGCTTGCCTAAGGTCAAAGGCAAGTTTAGGTCGCGTTCCCACCTCAAGCACAACCCTAACTTGCTTAAGGTCAAAGACAAGTTTAGGTCGGGTTCCCACCTCAAGCTCAGCCCTAGCTTGCTTAAGGTCAAAGTACTTTTAACACTAACCATTGGAGGTCTTTAATGAAGTTTACCCTAAGGTCTTTTAAGCTCCATTAGTTAACCTTGCTCTTTGACATACCATCTCTCATTTGGGCCCCTTTACCATTGGCCACATGTTAAGATAGATCCGTAAGCACATGTCTATATTCTAACCCTTGTTCGCGTTTATTAACCCACATTAAATGATCAGTTTAATATGAGAAAATCATTTGGGTTGGTTAGATATTAGATATTTAATGACATTACCTCTCTCTTGAAATCATAGTCGTCCTCTACTATGAGGTAAAAGAGATAAAGTCATAGTCATTAGTCAATTTGTCTTAGTGGGTAGAGGATCCCTTTTTACCCTACTACATCATTCCAAGATGGATGACTAATCCATTTGGTTCTTGGGAGATATACCTGCCGCAAGCATGTCTGCTCTTTAGTCCATTTCATCTTCCCAAGTAGAGTGACAAATTCTACATGGTGTTTGAGAGACATCGTCATCCCAAACATGATTCTTAGTATGCATACTACTTAAATTTGTGCACAATAAAGAGAGAATTAGTCTTATAAGACAAAACATTGATCATTAAAAGAAACATGTACATTTGCTTACTCTAATGTAGCATTGTAAGCGTTGACAAGGTTCATACTATCCTTAAGCTGGATTCCTTGCATCCATCTAGCATCTTCAAAAGGATAATTTTTGAACTTAATAAGATACTGTCGGATAATCTTACCATGTCGTAGTACCTTGTCTTCATGCTGAAGGATAGCTTCGGGTTGTAGTAGCTCTTCTTGATCTTTGATTTCGGGAGGGTCTTCAATGATTGGTTCATTTGGAGGCTCTCCTTTGTAGGGCTTGAGTAGGCTCACATGAAAAGCATTGTGTATGAGCTGATGGTTAGGCAACTTGAGTTGATAAGCCACCTCATTGATTGTCTTCAAAATTTGAAAAGGACCATAGTATCTTTTTGCTAGTTTAGCATAATACTTTTGATGGCCCGTAGGATTGTTGCCCGTCGTTTGCCTCAATCGAGCCTTAGGAAACTTAAGTAAGACCCAATCATTTTCTTTGAACGTTATGGCCCTTCTGTGCTTGTCAGCAATAGATTTTTGCCTTAGTTGGGAGATGGATATAGCCTCCTTAATCTTTTGAAAAGATGCTTGCAGGTCACGGCTATACTCATCGGCAGCGAAGATCTTCCCATGTACTTTAAGTAGCAAGGGACTTTTAGGTCTTCCCTCTATGATTTCAAATGGTACTTTTCCCATAGAAGTATGGATAGTATTATTATACGCATACTCTACAAGAGGTAAGTACTTTTCCCTTTGTGAGCATTGATTTACTTCTGTAACATAGGTCTTTTGTAGATCAAGAATCATAAGATTGGCTATCTCACTTTGGCTATCCATTTGTGGGTGATAGGCCAAAGAGAAATTCAATCTTGTATCTAGATTTTCAAAGAGACCTTTTCAAAAATTACTGGTCATTCTAGGATCTCTATCTGACACGATGGATGTTGTCAATCCATGGTGTTTGAAAATCTATGATATGAAGAGAGTTGCCATTTGGTGTGCCTTAATAGTCTTCTTCACAGGGATAAAGTGTGCTTGCTTGCTAAACCTGTCGACTATTGTCCATATTCTCGTATTCCCATGGATAGACTTGGGTAATCAAAAGATAAAATCCATGGTTATACTCTCCCATGGTGAATTAGGAATTGGCAATGGCTATAGTATCCAGGTTGCTTCCCTCTATCATACGTGGTCTTTTGACATACCACACATTTTGAAACATACTCTTGTATGTCCACTTTCATGGTAGGCCAATAAAAGTACATCTCTACTCCTCGAAGAGTAGGTTGAATGCCTCTATGCCCCACATAGGGAGGAGCATGGGATTCATACATGACTTTCTCACGAAGGGAGTGGGTTGCACATAGCCTATTTCCATGGAGAAGATAACAGTCCTGCAAGGTGAATGGTTCCTCTTTCTTCCCCAAAGCAAGGGCTGACATTATGTCTTTAAAGTCAGGATCAGTAGCATATTCATCTACCATAGAAGATAGATCATTGTGAGTTGCTATTGACACAACATTAACTTTTGGTCATTGTGAAAGTGCATCAGCCACTTGATTTTGCTTACCAGCAATGTGAGCAATGTGGAAATTAAATTGTGAAAGAAAATTTTTCCACCTCATTTGTTTGTCGGAAAGCTTTGTTTGCATCATGAATTACTTGATACTTTGATGGTTTGTTCGTAAAATGAATGGAGTTTTAAATAGATAGTGCTTCCATGTGTCTAGGGCATGTAGAACAACTAGCAGGTCTTTCTCATAAATGCCTAAGACTCATTCATCCGTGTTGAGCCTTCGGCTCTCATATGCTATGGCATGCCCTTCTTGAAGCAAGACTGCTCCAAGGCAATCACCACAAGCATCACATTGGACCTCAAATGGCTTTAAGAGATCCGGAAGCATAAGGAATCGTTGGGAGATAAGCTTCTCTTTGAGCTTGTCAAAAGCACTTTGCTCCTTAGCAGTCCCGGTGAATACTTGATATTCTCCTTTGTTAAGTCATATAATGGTCTTGCTATTTGAGAGAATTTTGCTATGAAGCGTCTATAGTATGCACACATACCTATAAAGCTTCTTAGCTCATGTAAATTCTTTGGATTAGGCCATGCTTTTATTACCTCCAACTTTGATGGATCTATACGGATACCATCTCGAGAGATAATATGACCTAAGTATTGAATCTCTTGAAGGAAAAAATTGCTTTTCTTTTGATTGAGAAAAAGCTTATTCTCCCTTAATGCTTGAAAAATCACTTGGAGATGTTGCTTGTGTTCCTCCAAGAAATTGGAGTAGATTATGATATCATCAAAGAACAATGCAGTGAATTTGTGGCAGGGTCTAAAATTTTTCTCTATTAATTGATTGAATGTAGCTGGTGCATTAGTCAAGCCAAAAGGCATGACTAGATATTCATAAAGGCCAAATGTTGTACGAAACGCGGTCTTTAGGATATCTTCATTCACTATCCTTAATTTGATGGTAGACACTTTTAAGGTCAATCCTACTGAAGTAGGTAGAGCCTTGTAGCTTATCAAACAGATCTTCTACCCGAGGTACGGGAAATCTGTTTTTGATTGTGATATGGTTTAGTGCGCGATAGTCCACACACATGCAGTATGTACCATCTTTCTTTTGCACTAAAAGGACTAGAGATCAAAAGGGAGAGGAGCTAGGCCTCACCATCTTTTGTACTTGCCTCATGATCTGTTCTTGTTGAGCTTGTGAAACTCAATGGGGAGGTTTGTTAGGCGGTGAGCTGCCTGATAGGAGCTCAATTTGATGGTCATCATCCCCTCATTTTGGAGGTAAGTCCATAGGGATATCATCGATGAACACATCTTGGAATCCTTTTAGAAAGTTAGACAAGTCTAACTCTTCTTGATTCCTACCATTCACCTTTGATGAAACATTAGGACCTTTTAGAGATTCTTTGACAAAAATCGTGTACGCAGAAACTGAGCTTTTCATTGATTTATCAAGGGCGAGAGGATTTACAAGTGGTATAGTACTACCAGACTCGTTAGCATCTATATACATATTCTTTCCCCTGTAGGTGAAGTAGATTCTCCTTTTAGGGAACTTCATGTTGGCAGCCATGCAGTTGAACCATGGTACCCCTAGGATAGCATCCTCATGTTGGAGAGGAGAGATAAAGAAGTCTTCTTTGTCGACATAACTTTGGACATGAAGCCTCAACTTCCCAATCAAGGGAGTAACGGAGGCTTGCTGTCCCTTGAAAGCGGCATCGTCATTTATAGCATCTCCCATCTCAAAAGCTTGAATGCCCAACTTGGTGGCCAACTCCATTGATATGAAGTTGAGAGAAGAACCAAGGTGAAACAAAATGGAGTCATCATGCTCCCTTACCTTTCCCAAAGCATAGGAGAGAGGTGATCCTTTGCAATGAGTATCCTCTTTTGGAGCTTCAATAGTGGAAGCTCTAGGAGTCTCATTGCGAGCATTTCTTTTGGGGCAAGAACGATAGCCATGTCCTTGCTCCCCACACTTAAAACATTTGTGATCCTTGCAAAAAGTTTTAAGCTCTTCAAGAGAGAGTTTATTTTTACCTTTGTAAACTCCTTTCTCCTTGGACCGATTGTTGTTGTTGTTGGAATGGCCGTCGAAAAAATTTTGGGCATTAATTTTTCCCTTTGCATCACTTTTGTCTTTATTTTCCATGGGTTGAAATTCCTTCTAACCCCTTGTTGGAAATTGATGCGTGAAGCAACCATGGTATGGTGGATTATTTCTCTAATAGAGGCAGGCCGTTGAGAGTTGACATACTCGGCCATCTCTTCAGGTAATCCCGCACAGAATTGTTGTTTTTGCTTAGCAAAGTCTATCTTTTGAAAGACAGTAGCCTTGAGATGTAAATCCCAAAACTTGTCCACGTATTTGTGATAGACTCATGAGAGAAAAGTCTTAAACTCTGCCCTTCGGTGAGCACTTTGTCCTTTGCATCGCTTGCAAGGAATTGCTTCATGATAGAAACTCGTAGAGTTTTCCATGTCTTTGAGGCTTTGCCACGAAGGCTAGCCCACCATTGATGAGCCGATTTTTGAAAGTACATAGCTACATGGTGTAGCTTGGAGGACTCCGTGAAGCCCTCGTCTCCAAAGGCCGCATCAAATTGTTGGATGAAGGCCAATACTTTGTCAGTAGCACCAAAGGTGCCATCATAGGTGAGAAAAGAGATACTTGTTCCTCCCTCTTTGAACTTCTTGAGCTTTTGTGACCTTCGCCATGCAGGGTAAGATTTGCGATGTCCTCCCCTCTTACATTCTCTAGGAGAATAGCCATAGCTTTCATCGGTAGAGGAAGAAAATGAAGAAAAAGGAGAAGAGGGTGACCTCTTTCTTGCCCTTTTCTTCCTTGGTTTCCTCTCTTCCCTTTTGGAGTGACATGGAGAAGGACTATGGGTTAACCGTATCCTCTTGGGAGGAGTTGGCGATCATTTAGTCCGCCTTCTTTGTGGAGCCACATCTTCGGCGGAATTTAGGTATTCATTGCTTTCTTGATATTTGGATTCCTCCTCTCGTATGGGAGAGAGTCTTCTTTTGGGGGTCTCATCAAGAGGCCTCGTAAGCTCTCTCTCGTCTTGGAGAGGAAAGGAAATCCCATAAGCACGAAGTTGTTGAGTAACTTCAGCTTGTAAAGCGGGGTTGCCCATAGCTTGTTGCAACCTAGTGACAAGATAATTAACAAACATGGGGGCATCATCATTGGCACCTTCATGAGCAAAATCAAAGTTATCAATGTTCATTCTACTCTCTTGGTTATTGTCAGCCGTGTTAATTAAACTTATATGTTTACTTAGTGTATGCTTTGGCAATTCAAAACCTTAGTTGCTACTCCTCTTAGCCTTTGAAAATAGGCACTTAAGTATCTGCAACCACGGCTCGAATTGGTTAATTATAGAGAGTAGTGGAATGAGTCTAACATAGCGAAGTTTCCAAGGGATAGCTCCGTTCGGACTTCTTATGGCTCAATAATGGTAAAGCCGTAGGCAAGTCTAAAAAGACTCCATTATTAAGACCAAAGCTCCCGAGGTGTGCACCACTTCCCACATAGTGGGCTCAACAAAACCGATAATAGATCCCAGTCCCACTTACCCTAATATAATTAACAAAAACAACCATTAATAGGCTACTTCAGGACCTCTTTTCTTAAGTAAGAAAAGACAAAACCAAATGCTCTAATACCAATGTAATGGAAATGGCCTATGAACTTTGAAAGTAGCGGAATTAGGAAATTAGGTGAAGCACTTTTGAGAGATTACTTTGTGAGCATAGGTGGTGAACTTAATTGATGGTAGCAACATAAACATGGTACTTTGTAAACTTGGCATGAACAATACTTTTGCAACAGGGAGAGTTTAGAGAACATGACAATCTGAGGACCAGAGTCATAGGGAGCCGATCCCCCCTCCAATAGGCATTTGTATTATAGTTTCTCCCATCAAGAGAGACTTGGTACAATACAATCTTTGTGTTCCTTGTGACCTAGGTGATGCAATGAAGATGGAAAGCTTCATGCATCACAAGCATAACATAAACTTTGTAGAAAGCATTAACTATCCCAAGCCTCAGTCCCAAGGCCTCAAACACCTTCGAAGGTGGAGAGAGCTAGCGGGGAATGAGGGTAGGGAAGAGGAAGAAGAAACATTTCATAGGAGAAAGAAATAGTTCCTCACTTATCATTACTCTTCTTGCTAGCATACATAGTATCATAGTAATGAAGATGGAGAAGATGGTAAGCTTAAGCATTGAAGCATGGCTCTTGGTTGGATTTGCATTCCATAACCAAGAGTGTTGATGTAGGCTCTCGATTCTCACAAGCTTGGAGGAGGAGGTTGTGTTCCTCAACTTTCACCAAGTGAGAATGGTTCCAAAATGAGTATGTGTGTGGTGTATATCCCCCTAGCACCCCCCTCCTTGCTTTGGGGGAGTGGTAGATTTTCCACATGCTTCAATCTCATTGGACCCCTCTCCCCCTAGCCAATCACATGCAACATGCAATCAAGTACATGGGTAGTCTTTTGACAAAGTGTCCTCCTTACCCCTTAGAGAGAGAGAGAGAGCTTGAAAATATCTAGATATCTGTTGGATGGAAGTAGAAGCTCATTTGACCCCTCATTAGCCCAACCAATAGCATTCAAACACCCCATGTGGCATGCATAGGAAGCTTCGCAAGCAACTTCCTCATTAAGTATGACAAGTACTACCTCAAGTACCTTAGTCATCAAAAATGACAAGCACCTTAGGTGGAGTTCCCACCTCAAGCTCAGCCCTAGCTTGCCTAAGGTCAAAGGCAAGTTTAGGTCGGGTTCCCACCTCAAGCACAACCCTAGCTTGCTTAAGGTCAAAGACAGGTTTAGGTTGGGTTCCCCCCTCAAGCTCAGCCCTAGCTTGCTTAAGGTCAAAGGAATTTTAACACTAACCATTAGAGGTCTTTAATGAAGCTAACCCTAAGGTCTTTTAAGCTCCATTAGTTAACCTTGCTCTTTGACATACCATCTCTCATTTGGGCCCCTTTACCATTGGCCCCATGTTGAGATAAATCCGTAAGCACATGTCTATATTCTAACCCTTGTTCCCGCTTATTATCCCACATTAAATGATCAATTTAATATGCGAAAATCATTTGGGTTGGTTAGATATTAGATATTTAATGACATCACAATGTGGCTTAATGCATTCATACCCCCTCAAGAATAAGCACATTTGGAAAGGAGCGATCAGGTAAGTCTTCCCTCACTCTAGTTTCTTTTATATTTCGAAAACAAAATATTCATAAAGAACCATTCAGATGGTGCATTTTTCCATGACCTTGGATACTCTTGGTTAGTAAGATGTGTAGAACATAATGAGGCTTAATGCATGCATACCATCAAGAACAAGCACATTTGGAACGAAGCGATCAGGTAAGTCTTCTCCTCACTCTAGTTTCTTTTATATTTCAGAAACAAAATATTCATAAAGAACCAATTAGATAGTGCTTTTTACTCGTATATATCCAGCAACATTTGTATATTCTCTGATGACTCTATTCGCTTTTTCTATAGGCCCAAGTGCCATATATAATGCACCATCCTAGTATTTATCTTTCCTTAAGATCTCCATATTACACACAACATCTGAATCTTATACAAAAATCCCCCAGTTTAATATATTCACCGGATATTTTTAAAAGGTAGGGCTCTTTTACTTCCCTACGTTATCTTATGAGCTATCAAATCAAAAATCTCTAATGTCATGGGTGAACTGTATTGAATGAAATTGCTATTGAGATCATTTGACATTAAGCTATGCAGCTACTCACATAGTGAACAACAACTCGTAAGTACTTTGCTACTCACTTATACTCCAATGTAGTGTTAAATAGGTAGTAAATGTTTTTCTCTTTTATGCCTTGTCTCGTCCATTGGTCACATGCACACAAATTCATTGATTTAGGCAATGTGTAAACACTCATCCTGGTGTAGATTCATCAATTTAGCAACACCAGTTATCCCCAAATCCATCGATTTAGGCAGCAGTAGTGCATATTTTCCGACTTAGATCACACACCAGCAAACCACAGAGTCACTATTTTAAACAATAATAATTGTAGATCTTTTGGTTTAGGTAGCATAAGTGCAAATTCATCGATTTAGATAGCATGCATCATTGGTGTCAATTTACCAATTTAGGCAACACAAATCACAAAAACATACTGTAGTTACTGGCCACCACTATCCTTGGCATGATTTTCTTACCCGGGTATACAATGGAAGTAATTGGGATTTGGAATTGGAGTTGAATTTGGATTTGGTTTATGATGATTGGTTGTCGACAATTGGACTAGAAATTCATGATAATTAATCATTAAATGGTGAGTGTGATCAATGATATTTTGATACATCAAGATATGACATATGTAGCCTATTCTTGTGGTATGGGACACTAGAATATGCAGTATGTGGATGACGATAGACATAAGCAAATGTTGTTTAAGTTTAGGACTTTCTATTCTATTCCATGATATTTCCGACACTTAATTTTAAACATTATTTTTGAAGTACAATTTGCAGATTTTTAACTTAGCAACTTAAAAGAATTGATTTTCTAATGGCGAGGTATGTAATGGAAATGGTAAAATATTTATTTATTATAACTGATAGGTGGAATAGGCTATGGACTATGCAAAGGGATATCATCTTTATTGACATTGTATTATTAAAGAGCCCGTTATGAGCTATTGTCACTTCATTCAAGATTTTTGCTATAAGAAATGATGTTTCATTTCATTTAGATTTACCTTCACACTAGCACATTCATAATGCATTCCACATTAGTCTTTTACGACCCTTCCAAGGGCCCCTACCTACACATCACAATTATGAGAATCCACCTTTACTTGTATATGAAGAAAAACAACTCATCCCTGCATAAATAATGGATTAAGAGACCACCGCTACATGCACTAGCATAGTTTACAATTGCTATCTTTGAATTTTAAAGGCCACCCTAGAGAAGATGCCAAATGGATGTCTGATTTTTTTTTTCAAAATTTTCTAGATCCTCCACACTTTCCATCACTCACATGCCAATTAATTCTCTATTGAGCGACTAAGAACAATTGCTATCCCTGGTGAGAGGGATGTTACAAGATTGGGTATCCTCTTGTTGTATGTGGTTTGCATTACAATTGGGATAGCTAGTATGTAATGGTTAATTACATACTAGCTACGCTATTGCATTACAATTTGGATAGCTAGTATGTAATGGTTAATTACTACGCTATTTTTTATTTTTACTAATAGTAGTGAGTTGATGTTGTGTAGATTTGAACTCTGAGAATTGAGGAGAAGGCACCATCAATAAAATAATCCTTCTCAATCACTTACCTTTGCATAGTGTTGTAGTTATTTTTGCCAATAAGCCAATATGACTCCATTGTACATATTTAGTAAGAACCTACCCTATAAAGGGTCATGCAATAAGTGATAGCTACCACTCATGAACTAAAGTGTAAAGAGGGCCCTCAAATATTTGGCACCTAAAATAGGTCAATAATTAAAAAATAAATAAACTCCACAAGAGGTGTCGTGGAGTTTGGGGGCTATAATTTTAAGCCATTCTCTTTCAAGATTCCTCTCTCTCAACTCTTATGGTAAGTTGTGCCTCCAAAAATTGGATCTACATCTTCTTTCCTTACAGGCTATCACTATCATATTTGTTGTCTTGTGTGTGCGCGCGTGCGCGCTGGGGGGGGGGGGGGGGGGGGGGGGGGGGGGGGGTTGTCCTTATCTATTTGTGTGTACTTGGTTTTGGGAGAGATGGTGAGAGGTTTGATGGGTATGTGTGTGAGGAAAAACTGAATAATTTAAGCATCGGGTCTCTTGTTCTCCCAACAATTACATCCTTCAATAGCCAATGGTGGTGTTAGTCATTCTTGAGTGTAGTGCATTGAATAATACATCACTGCATGGCATACCATCATGGCATAAATCTCCCAGTCCATGGTTTTCTCTTCTTTTCAATTTTTGTAACCATAATGCAAGGGCACCAGTTGTTCCTATAACTTTATTGTTGCATCAGGTGAATTCTACATTCATCCTTAAAACATGCAATCATTTCATCATCCTTTGTTGACTCTAGTTAAAACTTATCCTGCTATATACAATACATTTAGAGTCACTTGTTTTTTATAAGGTCACATTGGCAAACCCTGTGTTCCAAATTGGCTAAATATTGGCTTGAAACTCATAGTTTCAATTGTTTTCTTGAAATCATGTAAAATGTTTACTTGCTTGTACGTATTTGGTATTGCAAGCAAGTTTCCCTAGTTCCATCTTCCATAATTCTATTGGGTAGAGGCCCTGTTAAGGCGGTTACGCCGCTAGCGGAAGCTAAATAGCGAGAACTCAACCAACAATAGAATTTGTCAGACGAGGACGGAGCTTGACCCGCAGGCGCATGGAAACAACTAGGTGGGTGTCAAATCACCTACTCGACCTTCTAATGACAATCACTACTAAGGAAATCAAATCTAAGTTCTAAAATACGCAAGTGACTGAAATTCGTACTACGAACGAATGCTATACGAAACAGGATCAAGAATCATTGAATCGATCTCAAACTCAAGGGGAAGTCTATACACTAGGTAAGAACAACATCCTAAAGATTTGAACTGCAAAATCAATCTATAACCACTCCGTGCGGTAAACGCGTATGAAGACAGGCTGAAAAATACAGGTGATCGAAACTTGACCCCGATGGTACTAATGTGTAGCTCTACTCGTTGTGGTTCTATAGATATGCTGCACGCTCCATTCCGACACACGAGTTGGAAGAAAACTCACACCGAAGCTCGTAGGAACTTACCACACATAGAAGTCGATAGCGCTCACTCTTGGTATCTGTGCGTAGCTCTCGCCGTTGCTAACACAATGGCGGTGTCGCTTCTCCAATGGCGGCTCCGTAGCTCGCGTAGCAAGTAGATAAGACTCTCTCTCTCTCTCTCTCTCTCTCTCTCTCTCTCTCTCTCTCTCTCTCTCTCTCTCTCTCTCTCTCTCTCTCTCTCTTAGACACAGTCACCGCGCTCCAAAAAACTCACTTTGATTAATAATCTGCCTCCTTTAGGTTACAAAAACTTTGGCTTATATACCTCAGCCTTGGAGGTGAGAACATCTCTAACTAATTACACCAGCAAGTGATTACTTCGGGATTACAAGCTGGAAACTCAATTGAGTCCCGTTACTTAATGAATGGCTCAAATCAAAATTAATGTCGGAAAGACATTTATTACAATCAATGGTTACAAAATGATGAGTGTGAGCAAAAATGTGGGTGTGATCCTCTGCTGGCTCAACACTCCCCCCCTCCGCGTTCATGTCGTCCCTGACATGACTTTTATGCTTAGTCAATAAAGTCCTGTCGTCTTGAGAATCTGCAAATGTGATTCGTATCGTAGGTTGCCGATGGTCAAGGTTGGGCCGAATATTTTGCTTTCGTGGGTGAAAAAGCCGGTGTAGAAAGCTTCTTCGAATGTTTGCATGTGGAAGCTAGGCAAAAACATAATCCTTTGGTATAGGAGGTGTAACACTTTTGGAGAAGGCTGCAATGAAAGATCGTACATCATATCAGTCACTGTGTCGGCCGTCGATAGTAGACTCGAGGTCGTGGCTTTATCTGGCGCGAACACTTCAATGCAAGCTAAGAGAGTCCTGCAGATTTTCTTGAGCATCTGACATGAAAGGTCAGGAGAGCCAGTAAAGAGCTTGATGGTGCCCGTTAGGGTTTTCACCATGTAGGCTTTACCTATTCTCTCTCCTGCCTTTGGTCCTGGCATCCTGGGATAATTAAGCCAATTTGGCTTCTTTTCTGCAATCCTGCCATGCTCTTTCCAGTTTCTGACTCTTGGCACCGGGCAGAAGGTTGCATCCTCCCGAATCTCCTTTGGTGCCTCCACCAAGTAGATGAGGTAGGCTGGGTATTTGTTCAGCCAACCTTTCCTCCATCTAGGTTGTGAATCTACTATCTTCTTTGATTGTTCCTCCTTTGTGATGTCGCCTTCGTAAAGAGTGACATATTGCTCCTCCTCTATTCTCTTTTTCGTCTTTAGCACTTCAAATTTCATCAAAGGGAAAGGCAGGTTAGGTTGCATCCACTGTTCATGGAGCACTTTTGTGTATAGTCCCTGAAGTCTAATGGAGATTAGGAGTCTCCTCTCCCATTCCATTTCCGCCTTGGCACTCTCCTCTGCTGACTTCATATTGGTTGTGCTTGTAGCTGATAGTGTATACATGAGTATCATATGCTTGGATTTGAGTTTGGATCCCATTTGGTCAAGTTTTGGCCAGTTTAGTCCAGTTCCGGCTCTTGGCAAAATTTTGAAAGGGATTTGGATTTTATGATCCAAATTGGATAAAACTTGGTGGTTCACTTTCAAATGGCATGTAGATCACTTCTGTTTGGTGGTTGAAGCACTGAGGTGCCAAAATCACATAATGAGACATCATACGCGTATAATGTCTTTTAGTGTATTTTTGGATCAAATTTCTCTATAAGCTTGGATTTGGCTTTAGATAGGCTTATTCAGTGGATTTATGAAGTTTGGATAGATTTTGGGCTAAAAATGGCTCTGGAGACATCATACGCGTATGATGTCTTTTTCATCAATTTTGCATGGGATTGGTTCTGTGGATTCCCCATGTACTAGTGAAGGACTGTTTCTACTCAAATCTTGGTTTGGACTTGAGTATGTTGGATTTGGGCCAAAAATAGGCTTTAGGTGAAGGATTTTCCCTCAATTGGGCTAATGGGGCGATCCTCTTGACCAAATGGTTCCAAATTTCATATGTAGCATGTATTAGATATATATAATGGATGTATGATGACAAATGAGCAGTTTTGGCTCTGTAAGTGCAAATAGACATCATACGCGTATGATGTCTTTTGTGTCAAAATGGTGCTTTTTGGTTCCAGATAGCTTGTAGATGTGTTAATCAACAATCCTACAAAGTTTCAATGAGTTTGGAGTTATTTTGACAAAATTAGGACCAAAAATCAAATTTATGACCTACTTTGCGTCTTTTTGGTTTTCTTGGGTTTTCTAACTCCAATTCTCATGATACTTGGTTCATAGGATGTGATTAACATGTGGAATGAGGCTATGCACTCAAATGTTGAAATGGATGTGAAATTCATGCTGTGAGACATCATACGCGTATGATGTCTTTTCTTGAAATGTTGGTCTTTTTGTGCAAAGAATGCTTTGTGCTAGTGCCCTAAGCCCTGCTAACTACTTTTCAACTTAAAAAGTCATCAGTTTAGCTAAAAATCCCCCTTATAGGCATTTCAGTCTTCGAAGTCGTCTTTTTGCCTTGGAGTTCAATTTCTTCAACTTTTCTTCTCGAGAGTTGCATTTCCAGCTCATTGGATATGTTGTGAAGCCATCTATTTGGTTGAACTTGACTTTGGCTCCCCGTTCTCCATCTTTCTCCTTTTGGTTGCCCGAAAGCGTCTATTTCACCATTGGTAAGTGAATCAGCTTTCTTTTGGGTTTTGCTTGCAAACATAAGTCATCCATGTATATTTGAAGCTGCTTGTGAAGTTTCATTTCATTCGGTCGTCAATTTCAGCCGTTATGCCAAAATGACGCTTTGTGTGTCTGTCGTCGAATCGGTTGTTTTGACCCACTTTTGGTGGTCCAAACCTGGAGATACTCCATGGTTGCATTGCCCTCGATGTTGTTAAGCTTCCTGAGAAGTTTTGTGTCGTTTCGACAACTTTTTTCTGTTTGCCTCTTGCAGGCTCTGTTGACCTAGGGTTTTTCCAGTCGTTCTTTCTCGAGCTTTGAGTGTTAGAAACCCATCTTCTATACTAGGGTAACCCACCTATAAGTTCTTGCAAGGTTTGGTTAGGCGTTTGTGCCACTACCTAGCATTCTACCGCATTCCCCGTCTGCTCTTGTTTCTTGGTTTTGGTCAGTTTTCGCGACAAAAGTTAATGATAAGCATCAAAAGCTTAGGGCAACGAGTCTACCTCTCATGTCTGGTGTCCTCTGAGCTCTCGTAGCAGTCGTAGAAGGTTGGATGCTCCTGTGTGCTCTTTGCTCTCTCCAAGAAGGTAATAGTGAAATGAGCTTGAAAGTGATGTGAAAAATACTTAACTTCGGACTTCCCGGATCACTTGTTACCAAATTTGACATGTGCTCCTATCTCGTCGTGAAATGCACTTTAGGATTTGAAATTTCTCAATTTGGACTCCGTTTGACCTGTTTCTGAGAAATCTGTCCACTTTGCCAAAATTCTGTCATTTCGGGCTTTCCGCAACTTTTTCCGAATTGTACTCAATTTTTACCATGGGTTGCCCTTGTCATTAGGATCATCACCATCTATTCTTTTCTTTTTTCTGATCTCGTTTCACTTGCTTTTTTATTTTTCTTTTACTTTTATCAAGAAAATCATAAAAAATAAAGGAAAATAGCAAATTGAAGCCAAAAAATTCCAAACATACACAATAAATAGCTGGTAACCCTGTGTATATGAATATACACTTATTTGTGATTTCTGGACTTGGATTACCACTTTTTTCCACTTTTTAGCTCCAAAAACACTCTTATTTAGTGATATTTACACGTCTAGAGACCCAAATTCATCATTTGATCTCTTCTTGTTGCAAAACAAGGTATATAAGGGCATAAATATTATCAATATCCGCAATCAAACATAAAAATTGTGAAATCATGTAAGACACTGCCCTTGTAATATAATTTTTGTTTTTCTTTGTTTTTGTCGCTTGTAGCTGCTTTGTAGCTCCTGTATACCTGTATACCTCCCCCCCTCCTAGTCTGAGTCCTCCTGGACGACTATGAAGTGTCTGTGGGCGAAGCATTGTAGTTGTTTTGGTCATAAGTTCCCAATGCAATTGTAGAGCGATGATACAACAGTCTTTCCAATAAAGCTGCTCTTTGTTTGATTGAAGGATTGGTGGTCGGGTTTTGGGTTGGTTTTGGCACTTCGGTAGTAGAATCAGTAGATGGCTTCTTCTTTACCTTGTTGTTCTTTTTCACAATCCAAATCTGCTTCCGCTTCGCTTGTGCTTGCCACAAACTCTTTGCGACCCAAACCTGCTTTGTTCTTTGTGTTGATTTCCTCGCCTTGAAATACCTAGGAGCTTCCGTGGATTGTACTGAAGGGAGTTCCTGTTTACAAATCCTTGGGATCCAAATTTGCTTGCTATAGCTTTGTGCCGTCATGAACTTCTTTGGAATCCAGATCTGTTTCACTGTCCTTGATTGTCTGGAATCACTCTCTTGTCTGGTATTGAAGACTCTGTTTTCCACCTTTGTGTTCTCTGGCACAACCTTTTTTGGTCTCCATACCAACTTTGACTCCGTTTTTTCCCAAGGTTGAGCTGTTATATTATTGCTTGTCTTCCTTATCCAATGTTGAGAGTTCCTCGTCGAAGAGCAATCCAGTTGTATAGAAATTTTTGGTTGCCATTGCTTCTTCTTTTTCTCCGGTTGTTGTTTACCTTTGTTCTTGGATTCTTCCTTTGGAGTTGGCTCTGCTCCTTTGGTGAACTTAACTGATTGACTTTCACCTTCGTATTTGATAAGCACTGATTTAGAACTCCAATCAATCATTGCATTGTATTGCTTCTGCCATGGTTGTCCTAGCAATAATGGAGTAATTTAGTGTCATTTGTCAATTGTCTATACAAACTGAGTGAAAGTAGGTTAGTTTGAGCTCCTGAATCCAATAGTGCTCTGGCTTTGATTTGGTTGGTTCCTACTTTGCATTCAATGATGGGTTCTTCTTTGTCATTATCCATTTCTGCTATACTGACTGCGTTTATTCGTATTGCTCCTTCATTGCGCGGTTTCTGACGTAGTACTCTTCTTTTCTCCATTCTTTCCTTCGCCTCGGCTTGCGCTTCCTCCACAATCTTTTTCTTTTTCTGGAGACGCACTTTTTCTTGATGTAGTTTGAGAAGCATGTCTTGGGTTAGCGGAAAAAGATACTTTTTCACTCTGCATCCACTAATCCAATTGGGCATTTCTTCTCCGTCTAATGTAGCAAGCTTGACAGCTCCCCTTGGTGATAGATCTTTAATCACCAGAGGTCCTATCCCTCGCTTTTTAAGCTTCTTAGCATGCTGTTTCAGAGTGTAAACTAGGACATAGTCCCCAACCTTAAACTCTTTAGTCCGCACATGCTTATCAAAAAATTCCTTTTGTCGCCTTTTTTGAGTGTAGATAGAAGCTACTGCTTTTAGGCGAAGCTCGTCTAGCTTTTCCAGGTCATCTATTCTATCAGAAAGCTGGTGCCCTGTCCACTCTAGATCCTTAGCCACCCTTAAGGTTGAAATCAAGAATTCTATTGGTAAGATAGCATTTAGCCCAAAAACCACGTTATATGGGGTCGTTCCTATTGATGTTTTATATGCTACCCTATATGCCCATAATGTTGAATGCAACTTCTGGTCCCAGTCAGTTCTCGACTCAGATACAATCTTCGTAAGGACCGTGCATATGGTTTTGTTTGTTGCTTCAGCTTGTCCGTTTGCTTGTGGATGATACGGGGCTGATTTCCTATAAATTACCATGAGTTCATCTAGAAGGATCTCTATCACTTCATTTATAAAATGTGTGCCTCGATCACTCACAATTTCTATTGGCAATCCATATCGTACAAAGACGTATTCATATAGAAATTGTGTCGTGGTCCTGGCATCTGCTTTTTGAGTTACCTTTGCTTCGACCCACTTTGTTAGATAGTCTGTAGCCACAACGATGTATTGTGCATGAGTCTTATATGCAGGAGGTGAAATGGGTCCGACATAATCAATCCCCCATTTTGCAAAAGCTCTTGCCCCCATCATTGGTCTAAGCGGCATATCATCTCTTTTAAGTGGTACTTTGGTCCGCTGACAGTCATCACACAGTTTAACGTATTCCTCAGCGTCCATATGTAATGTTGGCCACCATATTCTTGCGGCTAAGACAAGTTTTGTTGTCTTATCACCTGAGAAATGGCCTCCACCTACTCCTCCATGAGCTTGCTCCAGGATTATCATATACTCAGACTCTGATGCGCAAATCCTAAGCTGGTTGTCTTTACCTCTCTTATAGAGTTGATCTCCTATTAAAGCGTAATCTCTAGCTTCTGTCTCTATAGATTTCTGACGAGCTTTTGACGTTCCTTCTGGGAAAGTTCTATTTGTGAGATATTCAACAATATACTAACTCCATTCCGGAGCTATCATTATCTGATATAATGTCGAATACTCTGCTGGCGGCTTTGATGAACATACAATACATACAGTGACATATTCATGTACGCTTTCTTTCATTCCTGGCCAATAGACTCCCAATTGTAACAAATTCATATATGTGTTCCTTCTTGAACAATGAAATGCACATTCCTGAACAACCTTCCTGCAACCAATTGAATATTCTTGGATTGCTGAATAGCAATATGTTTCTGGTTGTATTCTCTTCTATCAAACTCTCCTCCATAGGTTAATAAGCTAACGGCATTTTGAGACCACTTCGGTATCATTTCTATGTTGAACAAGTACGCGTCTGGCATGTCGTCATCTACTCCTATAGGGTCTTCCCCATTCGTCAATCGCGAAAGATGATCAGCTCTAAGATGTGTTTTTCCTTTCTTTACTACTACCGTGAAGTCGAATTCCAGTAAAATAATGAACCATCTCACTATTCTCCCGGTATTGCATGGTTTATTCACTAGGTAGAGCAAGGCTTGGTGATCCGTAAAAAACACAAACTTGTTGGCTAGAAGATAATGCCGAAATTTTTTCACAGCATATATCATTCCTAATCCCTCTCGCTCTGTTGTGGTGTAATTCTTCTCTGCATTGTTGAGCTGTCGACTGGCGTAACAGATAGGAAAATCCATATTTCCTTCTTCTGGCTGAGCCAGAATGCATCCTATTGCATATGCCGAAGCATCTATATGCACATGGAATGTCTTCTCCCAATCTGGTGATTTCAAGACTGGAGCAGTAATGAGTGCCTCTTTCAATTTCTTGAATGATTCCTCACACTCCTCTGTCCATTCAAAGTTCACTATTAGCCTGTAAAGTGGTTGGCCTATTATAGCGTACATGTAAATGAATCGTCTATAATATCCGCAATGTCCCATAAAGCTCTGTACTTGTTTCGCATTGGTTGGTCTAGGCATATCCACTATAACTTTTATCTTCTCTAAATCCGTGGATATTCCGTTTTGTGAGACAATATGTCCCAGAATTCTGCCCTGTCGGACCATAAACACACATTTCTCAGGATTGAGACAAATGCGATATGTTTTACATTTCTCAAATACTTTTCTTAGGTGTTCTAGATGCTCATCTCTCAGAAGAGAATGTACACATAAGTCATCCATGTATATTTCTAGAAACAACCTTAAGTATTCTTTGAAAGCATGCGTCATCAGCCTCTGGAAGGTTGCGGGAGCATTGGTTAGACCAAAAGGCATAACCCGATAAGCGTAAATTCCCCACTCCATTGCAAAAGCTGTTTTATGTTGATCTGTCGGTGCTATGGCTAGCTGGTTATATCCTGAAAAACCATCAAGAAAGGAGTATGTTGTTTTCCCTGATACACGCTCTAGAACATGATCAGTTATCGGCAGGGGATAATTGTCCCTGATTGTTGCAGCATTCACTTTCTTTAAGTTGACACACACTCGAAGTTTTCCGTTCTTCTTGGGTACCACCACAATCGGAGATACCCAATCGGTGTGTTCAATCTCGTATATGAATTCAGCTTCCATTAGCTTATCTATCTCTTCTTTGATTCGCTTAGCAAACGTATCATTATATGTGTATGGTCTCTATCTGCTAGGCTTTGCATCTTGTTTTAGTGGGATTGTGTGTTGGCATATCGATGGGTCAACTCCCCTTAAGTCCTTATAAGACCATGCAAACACATCCCTGTACTCTCGGAGAAGACTCAAAAGTCTCTCTTCCTCGCCTGGAGACAAATCTGTGGCTATGTACACCGGTCTAGGTGTCTCACCTGGAGCTGCTAAATCAACTTTTTTTGCATCCTCCGGTCCGTCATAAGATTTGTTCGCCTTTCTCTCTCGAATAGGTTGGGTTAATACCACCTTCCTATCCTCTATTGTGAATTTCCTGTAGTGAGAGGGAACATCCATGTTTTCCTTGATTTTGGCGTTTTCGTCCTCTCCACTCTCAATTTCTGTCGTCCAAACTTCTTTCAGAGTTTTCTTGAGCTCTCTGTACTTGTTTCTACGTTCTAACTTGGACTCCGTGTGTTCTCTGTTGCGCTTGTTCTTTTCTGATTTTTCTGTTTCAGTTTTCGTTTCATTCCTTTGAACTTGATTTCTTGAGCTTCTTTTGTCTTTTCGTAAGCTCTTTTGATCATTGCCTCTCATTCTTCCAGAAATCTTGTCCTTAACACAATCTTCCGCCTTTACTAGCATTAGGAATTGATTTTTTTCTCTTATTCTAGGCATCAGATTGGTTCTAACCCCCTTTGTTTTTCTCTTTGCTCTATAGCATTTCTGGCGTTGTTTAGTTTGGTTCGGAAAATCATAAAATCTGACATCCGTTATAGTTTCTTCGTTTCCGCTTGAATTGTCCATTGACTCGTTGTCTGCTTCATTTCCCCACTCTAGATGATTGAGAATGTCGTGAAACACCTCTTCTTCATCTTCCTTTTCCAGTGTATCGTTCTTTTCAGTTTCTTTTTCGAGTACAGTTCTCAGCATGAAGTACGGAACCACGTCGTACCCGTCCTTGTCGCAAAATTTTGTTGTGGGACCATCCGGAATTGCACAAACATCTAGGGTTGCTAGAATGTGTGTCCATTCTAATGGTTCAAGCATGTCCTCTGGAAAGGGTTCTCCTATATAAGTTTCGTCTTCGATAGCCCTTTCTACAACATATTCTTCTCGCCTCAGACTTCCACATTTCGAGGCCCCACACATCCATAACTCCTTGGGCTTACCTAACAGCTGGAAATTCGGATCCCGCCAAAGTAGCTGAATCAAACTCCTCTACCGGTGTTCGGTTCACATCTTTGTAGCTATGGTCTTTCAGGTTCACACATGTAGTGGTTTCCATATTTCTCAGGTATATGTGATCGTAGCCCCAATCCTGGACCATTTTCAACTGTCTCATGAATGGTCTTCCCAGTATGATATCATAGTTATTCTCCTTGCCAAAATCGACAATAGCAAAAGTATGTTCGTATTCAATGCCGCAAGAAGTCACTACGACTTTCTCTAATAACCCCATAGGTTTCTCCATGTGTCCATCTGCTAATTGGAGTTTCGACCTAGTCTTCCTTATTGCTGGCTTCCCCCATTTTTTCCAGATTTCTTTTGTAGCAATGGCTACCCCAGCTCCGCTGTCTAGTATTGCCATTGTGTTCACTCCTTGGAATTCAACTGGTAAGGTTGTATTCCCCTCTTCACCTTCGCAATACTCTCCGACCTTGTTTAAGGGTACAGGCTTAGCGTTCTTTTGTGGTTTGCTCAGCTCTTGTATACCCTCTTGCAGTCTCGATGTTGGGTCTTTTATCCCAAATTTCTCCAAGCATTTTCCTACAGTGGTCCACATATGTGGTCTTAGCCTCAAAAGCTCAGCTAGAGTGATAGTGCATGTCACTGGTGTTGACAAGATCTCTATCAATCCTTGCGAGTCCATGAATTTTTCTGATGAGATTCTTTGTGAGGGAAGTGCTCTAATCTCGGATTTTGCTTCATACTCTCCTAAGTATGAAGGTAAGGTATTCAGTGAATGAGGTTTGCTCTCCATTGTTCTAACAGAGCCCCCATCTCCCCAGTAAGATTGCAGATCCAAGTCCACTTGAGATCCTGCCTCAAATTCCACTATGGGAGGATTCCTGATGTCCTTTTCCCAATTGGTATGATTAGCTTGGCAACTTAGCTCGTTTGCAAAGTTTGCCTCTCTCACTTGCTTCCAAAATTCATTGTAATCCTCATCTCTTCCGTAAGACCTCTGTATGACTGGATGAAATCTCTCTATCTCCTGATCGGTTGTGTTCAATAATATGCGGTCATCCTTGTGTGTATCTTCAGACTTTTGTGCACTGTGAGTCTTTTCAGCTACCCGTGAAATGATAGTCTCTTGCTGAATTGGGTTTTCCGTTCCACAATTCATTGTTTCTCTTGGTGGTTCTAATAAGCCTTGTGCAGTCTCGATCATTCTCTGGCACATTTCAAGTCTCTGTTTTTCCAATTCCGCGTTTGGGTATGTCATCGACCTCTGTTCTTGTGTTTGGTTGTTCTTTAACCTAGCTTCGTAAGCTCTCATCAGTGCGTCCAATGGTTCGTGTACTTTGTCGACTAGCACTGATCCCCCTGAGCTTAAGCTCATTGTTTCTTTGATACTCTTTTGTTTCGTTCTTTCCGGGCTCATCTCTCGTTTCCCGTTTTGACTCTCAAGTTTTTCTAATCTATCTTTAGTTCGCTTTAGTTCCTCAGCTAGAATAGCGTCTTCACATTCTTTTCTCAACTTCATGCCTGCTTTTCTAGCTTTCCATGTGTTTCTCTGACTCCGCGGTCCTTGACTAACCACTTCAGTTGCTAACTTTCCATTCTCAGGTTTTCTAGTGGTTTTCTTCGCTTGAGCTCTAGTAACAACTTGCGTTGGTATCAGAGTTTCATTTTCAGACCCACTGCTGGTAGGAATAGTTTCTAGCATATTCAATGTCGTCTTTTGCACTTTGTTTGGATTCTTTGAACAATCCTCAATGAAGTGAGTAACCCCACACTCAGTGCAATAAGCGTTAATTCTAATGATTTCCGTATGTGGACAAACATTCATCAGATGGTCACCTCCACACTTGTAACAGGGTCCTAGTGCTGGTCTTGGTCCCACTTGATTCGTCCTTTGTGGATAGGATGGTCTTTGTCCTGTTAACCCTCCATGAGCTATGAACATCAATTTTCTTGCGTCCAAATTGTATCTCTCTTCATCAGAAGCACTTGTAACTGTTGGTATTCCAACATTCCCAATCATGCCCCATGGTTCTGGTTGTTTGGGTTCTTCTGGTGGGTAATACACAGTTGGAGACATGTGTGCACCAAATTCTTCATAATAGGCTTGAACAGGCACTAAGGCTTGTTCTTCCTGATTCTCTAAGGTTGGTGCATATCTAATGCCCACTGGTCTTGCTCCTGGTAAAGGTGGTTGTTGTCCCAATACCGGTTGCGGGCTTTCTATCCCCATAGGTCCTGGTACATTTCCCGTTGGGTATCGAGGTACTGGATGTACTTGAGGTGGTGCTAATTGAGCAGGAGGTACATACTGACGCTCCCTTACATACCCTTTGTTGTAATAGCACTCCTCTGTTGGATGGTTTGTCCATTTTTGTTCAATAGCACACCATTTCAGTGGTTTTGGCAATGGTTTTTGGTATGGTGCCATCCTTTTTAGAGCATCTTCTATCATTTGCTCTACATTTGGCATGGTTGTTGTTTGAACATTCTTTTTAGTGGTAGTCTCGCTCGCTATGGAGGAAGAGCTACTGAATGAAAAATCTGTATCCGCTGACACCTCTCCATAAACCGTACAGTTATCCACTAAGTACAATGCTGCTCTTGTTACTTGCTCGAAACTTGTACAAGCTTTCAAGTGCAAGTCCTTCTTGAGAGTGTCGTTTCTCAATCCTTCAATAAAGAGAACAGATAGTCTGTCATCTTGTGGTAGTTCACGTACTGGACATCTCTCAATGTATTGTTTGAAGCGAAGTGAAGCTTCCTTCACTTTTTCATGTTCTCTCTGTTTAAAAGCATATATTTGTGAGACCGTATTGTGCTTAATCCCTCGTTTTGAGAATTCCTCAGCAAACTCTCTTAGAAAATGGTCAATGTCATGGAATCCCCCTCTGTTCAGTGGTTGAAACCATGTCAATGCCGTACCTTCTAGAGTAAGACCAAATCCCTCGTATTGTGTATGGAAATCTGTTATCTGCTCAGCTCTTAAGACTTGCTTAAAGAGTGACACATGTGCATACGGATCTCCTGAACCACCATACTTCTTTGGCATACACTTGGCTACTTGAGATGGTCTCATACGTCTATGGTCTGCTACCAATCTCATTGCTCCTGTGTCCCGGCTAAAGATTTCTCTAGCATCATGGACTTCATGGGTTACCCTTGTCGGTTCCCCTACCCTGAGTCTACTACTAGGAGGTAAATGTGATGGTTCCGCTTTGAACCTTGGACCTGGAGTGGTATACGTGGGGATTGGAACTGCACTACCTCGATTCGTATCCATTGAATCTCTAGAATGTAATGATCCCATTGGTCCGGGCTTCGAGTACTGAGGTCGACTGAAAGAGTCAGCAGCCTGAGTTCTTTGTCCTCCTGTCGTCATTGGGTTTTGCACTCCATTTGTTGGTGCTGGTCTTTGTGAGCTAGAAGTAACATAATACTGATGTAGTGGCCCCCCAAAGTATGTATATCCTTCTAATTCTTTCTTGCCCATTGTTGAGTATTGCCTCCCATACTTGTCGTAAGCGGCAATTTTCACTTGCGATCCCTCTGTGTAGGTAAAGATATAAAGTCTTTTTCAGTCTGTCAACTCTCCGGTGTAGGGTTCTTCACATCTATAATAGAGATCTTGCTCCCCATTATTAAATTTGTATAGCCCCACATAGATGTTATCAGTGTTGATCCTTGTAGTTTCATTCTGTTTTCTTAACCTCACATCAGGGAAGTTCATTATTGGTGCTTTCTCCTCGAGTTCTTCATCTACTTTGGCTTTGGTGCCCATCAATCCCCACTTGTCCACAATGTTAGGGTTTATGACTACCAAGTACATGGTACCCTCGTCATCTAGATATCTATCTCCGCTATAGCTCACAGGCACTAAGTCCTTGAACTCACTAGGTCTATCTTCTATCTTTACACAATAGCGGTCCATTCCATCTTTGTAGATCTTGGCACCTTGCTCATTGTTGTACTAATATTTTATGAACAATAGCTTCATTGTGGCGGAAGGGTTTGATGATCCTGCTGCCATATTTTCTCTGTTGTTCAGGTTCAAAAGTTCCAAGTGTTTGGTGAAAATCTCGTAAGATCTCTCCGAAGAAGTATCAGAAACACTTCCTTCAAAGATCGGCTCTAATGGTTGCACCCAACTTTGGTTTACACTTCCCTCGGTTAATATGACACTTGCTTGTTCCCCTTGTTTTGGTTGGTTATTCTGGAGATTCCTGTCCGATCTCAAATTCATCAATTCCCCTAAAGGACTTTAACTTTTCTGTCTCGGCAATTTTTTTTCCCAAGTTTTTGTGGTCAGAATTGATCCAAACTGATTGATACTTGGTCAATTGTTTAATCTTGTCAGTTGGACAACTTCTGTTTCATCAAGTGAGAATTTTGTTGCAGTTATGCTGAAAAGGACATTATACGCGTATGATGTCTTTTTTCACTGATTTGGACTATTTTGGTTATGCTCACTCTCAGTAGCCCCCTTATGCTCTGTCCACTCACAAAATTCAGTTTGAACTCTGTTTGAGCAAGTTATGGCTAATTTAGGCTTTTCTTGGCAATTTTTCGCTTTTGACTTGTTTTGGGTCAATTGTGATCCAAATGGGATGAAACTTGAAATATAACCTCTAGACAGCTATTACAATGGATCTGTGTTGGCAAAGTATCAAAATATGTCCAAAATTAGGTCAAAGACATCATACGCGTATGATGTCTTTTTCATCAATTTGGGTCAAGACTTGATATTTATGCTTTCTACAGTGTTTGTAACAATCTTGTCAGGTCAGACATAAAAAATAAGCAGTGGATGAGCTAAAATACATTATACGCGTATGATGTCTTTTGTCCCAGATTTTGACTATTCTTGGTTTTAAGCCTTCTCCAATGTTTATAATTGAGTTTCAAGTGTTTTTGTCAAGTTTGAATGTAAAAATAAGATCTGAATCCAAAATTTCCTATTCTTTGCGTTTCTTGGACTTCGGCTTGTCTCTTTGGGTTTCTTTGAGTGTTAATGCGCTTTTTTTAAGTTGAAATTAGGGTATAACCCCCCTTTTGAACACTCTGGTAAAGTCAAAATTTCTGTTTTGGTCTCTGTTTGGTCATTTAGACATCATACACGTATGATGTCTCAAGTTGCAGATTTCCAGTTTTTTGGCACAGAATCCTTCCTAAAGCTTTCTCAAGTGCTCAGCAGCTCCCAGATACACATAAAATTTCTCTGACTTTTGTTTATTGCAAGTTTCACTACTAACTCGACGGTTTAGTGATCTATCATGCAATCAACCATATCAAGCAAATACTCCAATGATTACTAGCTCCAGATCAGGATTAAATGAAGTCCTACCTAAGCTATTCCTAAGCATAAAATGGGTTTGGTAATTGTGATTTTAAAGAGATCCACTGTCACTCACGGAGTAGCAAATTCTTCTTCTATCAACAACTACTCAACACCAACAAAACAACAAACAAATCTAAGCTAAACTAAAAATACTGTCAACACGAAAGACCCAGGAATACCCCACTTCCTAGTATCTCTCGAGATCTTCGGAGTCTACCACTCCTAGATCTTTTCTAACTAAAGTATACAAAGTAGTTTATACGACTCACCTCGTAGGATTAGTCTAAGGTCACCTACTTAGGGCTCTCGTCCCCGGCAACGGCGCCAAATGTTAAGGCGGTTACGCCGCTAGCGGAAGCTAAATAGCGAGAACTCAACCAACAACAGAATTTGTCAGACGAGGATGGAGCTTGACCTGCAGGCACATCGAAACAACTAGGTGGGTGTCAAATCACCTACTTGACCTTCTAATGACAATCACTGCTAAGGAAATCAAATCTAAGTTCTAAAATACGCAAGTGACTGAAATCCGTACTACGAATGAATGCTATACGAAACAGGATCAAGAATCATTGAATCTCAAGGGGAAGTCTATACACTAGGTAAGAACAACACCCTAAAGACTTGAACTGCAAAATCAATCTATAACCACTCCGTGCGGTAAACGCGTATGAAGACAGGCCGAAAAATACAGGTGATCGAAACTTGACCCCGATGGTACTAATGTGTAGCTCTACTCGTTGTGGTTCTATAGATATGTTGCACGCTCCATTCCGACACACGAGTTGGAAGAAAACTCACACCGAAGCTCGTAGGAACTTACCACACATAGAAGCCGATAGCGTGCACTCTTGGTATCTGTGCGTAGCTCTCACCGTTGCTAACACAATGGCGGTGTCGCTTCTCCAATGGTGGCTCCGTAGCTCGCGTAGCAAGTAGATAAGACTCTCACTCTCTCTCTCTCTCTCTCTCTCTCTCTCTCTCTCTCTCTCTCTCTCTCTCTCTCTCAGACACAGTCACGGCGCTCCAAAAAACTCACTTTGATTAATAATCTGCCTCCTTTAGGTTACAAAAACTTTGGCTTATATACCTCAGCCTTGGAGGTGAGAACATCTCTAACTAATTACATCAGCAAGTGAAATTACTTCGGGATTACAAGCTGGAAACTCAATTGAGTCCCGTTACTTAATGAATGGCTCAAATCAAAATTAATTTCGAAAAGACATTTATTACAATCAATGGTTACAAAATGATGAGTGTGAGCAAAAATGTGGGTGTGATCCTCTTCTGGCTCAACAGGCACTATGGCCGGTCGCTCGACACCCCCTACCCCCACTAAGTCTTACTAACTATTATACAAAATAAAGAAGTGCACACTCCTCCTCCTTCTAGTTTGTTGGATTTTTTCGAGATTGTGCTTCCTCTCCTCTTCTTGTTCCTACACGCACATGCACAGGGATCCATCCCCACAACTAGTATCAGAGCTCGGGAGCCCAACGCTAGCCCTCCCTGACCCCATGTGTCAAGCTCCCTAAAAATCTTGGCTTGGCCTGGCTTGAAATTGAGCATTGAGCAGAGAATCAAAAGCACCAAAGAAGTCAAGCAAGCTTGGGAGTTCAAGCATCACAAGTAATGCAAGTGAATCAAGAAAATTCCTGCAGAATCGAGACTTGTAGAGAATCAAGCACCAAGCAAGGCAGAGAATAGAGCAAGTTCATTAGAAATTAAAGCAAAGTAAGTGAAGTTGAAGGTTTTGCAACTAAATTTGAGTAGCAGAGTAGAGCTTGGGCTGCATTTTCTTGCATCAAATATAGTGTGTAATTGTGTGTAATCACACACACACACACACACACCCACACCCACACATTGCAAGTAAGCTTTGCAATCAAACAAGCTTGCAAGCAATTAATTAAGCATAGGAATTGGCCAAACAAGTGCAACGCTTGGCAGTCAAGGACAAAGAGAGAGCAAGGTACTATAGTGGGCCAATACCGAAATTGGGCAATTTTGAGCTTGGGAGGAGTGTTGCAGACGTGACATTTGTTGGATAGTGTGGAGCTAAAGCTACAAAATCAGGCAAGCCAAAGGTCAAATGCAATATTTTTTTCTCTTTTAGCTTCTTATAGTAGATACGAGCATGCTTTGACAATATCTCTTTCCTTCCTTGATCTGCACAACAGGTTTTGATAGCCACAAAAAACCTAAACAAAAATGTTTTTTTTTTCATAAGGCTAGAGCATGTGCACACATACATTGTAAACAAAAGGGGATTTGTAGCATGTAGTCAATGGAAACATTAAAACAATTGGGCCAAAGGTGCAAGCATAGGTGGTGCTGAAGATAGAGAAAAGTTTTAAAGTGAACATGAGCTCCTCACATGGACGTATGCAGCTTGGTTGGGCATTGGAGCTCCGCACATAGCTAGATAGGCACCTCTCAGGGCACACATACAATGGATTTGACATCCTCAGACATTGGAGGATGTCCCCAACCTTGACAAGGCTACCCTATGTTCTCGACATTCCCACTACCTTGCCATCGGTTATCATTCATGACATGCATAGCTCGTCGGACAACACGCAGATTTCTTGACGGCAACTACCCTCGACGTTTTCCTTGGCATCTCACACTTATGTACGTGGTGGATTTTCAACATTTGGTCTCGACATACTAGTTTTGGCTTCGAGCATTGGCATTTTTAGCGTTTCCATTGAACGACAAAAATTAGCATTGGATTCCTAGTCTACTTTGACACACAAGCCTTCTCACAACAAGTTTTATAGGGGGGCTTTTGAGCCCACATACACATATATCCCCAGGTTTGTAGACACACACAAATATAGCACCTTCACATGCATTCTTGGCACTTGTTTTGCTATGGGATTGTTATGCATTAATAGATGCATATTTTCTTGAGCACACATAGTGCTATTGAGCTCTTTTGAGAGCTGATATCCCCATAGGGAGTTTGTTTACTACATGCAACCGTTTCTTATGCTTGTTTATGTGCAATTTTATACTCACGTACATTGAGTTGTGGGATATTAACCACTATACACCATGTGGGGTCATTCTTTGGTCTTTCTTGGCAGTGACCTAGCCATTTCGAAGACTTGGACCGAAAGAGCCCTTTTTGAGACTCTATCTAGTCCTTGTGTCTACTTAGCTTTTTTTAAGGGTCCTGCATGAGGTTTCATTGAGATAGGGTATTCTCAAATGTTGAGATATCTTTGGTGATATAGGTTGTTGGAGTTCCCTAATATAGTATCCTCAACATAGGTTATGTATCTGATCAGATATTTTGCTTGACACCGCATATGGCACTCATTTTTAATGACAGTCGATAGTGTATGTAATGGAAATGGCCTATGAACTTTGAGAATAGCGAAATTATGAGAATTAAAGAGAGCATTTTTGTGAGACTACTTTGAGAACATAGAGGGTGAAATTAATTATCGATAGCAACATAACCATTATACTTAATTAACTTGGCATGAACAATACTTTTGCAAGAGAGAGAATCAGAGAACTTGATGACCGGATTTATGTGGAGCGGGTCCCCCCTCCAAAAGGCTTTTGTATTATAGATTCTCCATAAAAAGAGACTTGGTACAATACAATCTTTGTGTTCCTTGTGACCTTGGTGAGGCTATGGAGATGGAAAGCTTCATGCATCACGAGCATAACATAAACTTTGTAAAAGCATTAACCATCCCTGGCCTCAGTCCCAAGGACTCAAACACCTTCGAAGGTGGAGAGAGCTAGCGGGGAATGAGGGTAGGGAAGAGGAAGAAGAATCATTCATAGGAGAAAGAAATAGTTCCTCACTTATCATCACTCTTCTTGCTAGCATACATAATAGCAAGAAGAGTATGCTAGCAAGAGAAAGAAATAGTTCCTCACTTATCATCACTCTTCTTGCTAGCATACATAATAGCACAGTAATGAAGATGGAGAAGATGACAAGCTTAAGCATTGAAGCATGGCTCTTGGTTGGATTTGCATTCCATAGCCAAGAGTGTTGGTGTAGGCTCTCAACTTTTCAACAAGCTTGGAGAAGGAGATGGAGTTCTTGCACTTTCACCAAGTGAGAATGTGTGAAAAATGTGTGTGTGAGAGAGAGTGTATACCCCCAAGCACACCCCTTGCTTGCTTTGGTTGACTTCTCCTTGTATCTCAAGATTAAAGCTCATTGGACCCCTCTAAGCCTAGCCAATCACATGCACAATGCATTTCAAGCAACATGGGTAGTCTTTGGACAAGTGTCCTCCTTACCCCTTTGAGAGAGAGAGCTTGAAAATATCTAGATATTTCTTAATTGAACTAGAATCTCATTGAACCCCTCTTTAGCCCAATCAATAGGATTCAAGCACACCATGTGGCTAAGCATAGGGAGAGCCTGACATGTGTCCATGTGCCCCTTGAGAAAGGGGGTGCCCTCTAGGTGAGTGGGAGGTTAAGGCAGAGATTCCCCTAACTTTGGGGCTTTCCCCCTCCTTTGTAGAATTTCTTTTTGACTCAAGCCCCTCAAGAACCTTACCCCCCATGCATGGGAATCTTCTCAAGCACCTTA
The DNA here is from genome assembly GCF_014529385.1 of Adiantum capillus-veneris. Classification (NCBI taxonomy): domain Eukaryota; kingdom Viridiplantae; phylum Streptophyta; class Polypodiopsida; order Polypodiales; family Pteridaceae; genus Adiantum; species Adiantum capillus-veneris. The sequence goes on along the minus strand of NC_140936.1, from coordinate 58,748,548 downwards.
TTCATTAAGCATGACAAGCACCTCAAGCACCTTACTCATCAAGCATGACAAGCACCTCAAGCACCTTAGTCAGCAAGCACGACAAGCACCTCAACCTTGGGCCCCACCTCAACCAGAGCCCTAGCTTGCCTAAGGTCAAATGACTTTTAACACTAACCTTTGGAGGTCTTCAATGAAGCTAACCCTAAGGTATTTAAGCTCCATTAGATGCACGTTGCTCTTTGATAGACTATCTCCTTCTGGACCCCTATTGTGATGTAACCATCTCTCCTCTTGGTCCCCTGTTGAGATAAGTCTAGAAGCACTTATTACACATTTCTCTTTGCTAGACAAACTCCTTTTGGACCCCTATTGAGATGCAACCATCTCTCCTTTTGGTCCCCTACTGAGATAGGTCTAGAAGCACATGTCTCTATTCTAACTCTTGTTCTCCTTTATTCTCCCACATTAAATTATTAGTTTAATATGAGAAAATCATTTGAATTTGCAAGATATTAGATTTGATGACAATTTATGCCTAGATTTACTCTCTTGAGTTGATTTTATGCATTCTATGTGTCACTTGGGTTGAGTTTTCACTCCCCAAACAAAAGAGTTTCTGCCGATCTTTTTTTCGTGAGTCTGTCTATGGAGTTTTTGAGCACTATTTTGGCTTGATAATTTGCCCTCATAAAGAAGGTTTTTTTTCCTTATCTCCATTGTGCTCAAGTCTCGTAAACATGGCATCTCTTACTAAGAAGGACATTTACAATATCAGGAAGTTTGATCACACCAATTTTTCTATGTAGAAACAACAAATCCAAGATGTGCTGATGCAAAAAGGTCAATTAGAGCCGATCTTTGAGCGTGCAGAGGGGGATGTCTATACAAAAGTGCAATGGAAGATGATTGATGCAAAAAGCAAGTCTACTGTTCACTTAGACTTAGCTGAGTCTGTGTATTTCACTATAGTGGGTGAAGCCATTGCCAAATCCTTGTGGGATAAGTTGTGCAACACATATGGGAGCAAAAGTGCAAGTAACACGATGTACTTGATGAAGAATCTTTTCGAGCTTTTCATGAAAAAAGGTGAAATTGCTTCCAAGCACTTGAATGAGTTCAATGTACTCTTTAGTCAATTGATATCATAGGGACTAGAATTTGACGAATTGCGATCCATCTTCTTATTGTGCTCTCTACCCTCTTCATGGGACATAAAATGCATAACAATAAAAACTCTGCACTTGAGGGAAAGTTGGCCTATAATGTTGCAGTTTCTAGGCTACTCATGAAGAGATATGCAAGCTCTCAATGAAGAGATAACATGTTGTAGTTTCCAGCCTACTTAATGAAGAGATATGCAAGAAGTCAATGGAGCTTGCAAAGCAAGGTGATGCATATGTTGCCAGTACAAAGTTTATAGTGGTGGCACTCATAACCGTGCCAAAAGTAAGGATTGCAAGAATTCTCAAAGAAAATCTAGAGGATTTTTGTGCAATTTTGAGTGTTACCATTGCCATAAGAAAGGATACTTGAAGAAAGATTGTTGTATATGCCAGAGAGACAAGAAAAAGTCTCAAGATAAAAAAAAAAATGATAATGATAGCAAGGACAAAGCTAAGTTTGAGGGGATCAGTGTGATAGAGTCTACTAAGATTTCAAATGTGCATGAGGTCCATAGCTACTCCGATGTTCTCATCTTTACAACAAATCTTAGTTCAAATGCTCTTAGTGCACTGGATTTTAGCTTTGATCATAATTGGGTCATAGATTCTAGATCCAATTTCCATGTGACACCTCATAGAGAATGGTTCTCTACGTATCTACATACTAGTGGCAAAGTGAAGCTTAGTGATGCTTATGAGCTTGAGATGCATGGTGTTGGAGACATCAAGCTAGTTATGCAAAATGGCACAAAACTCATAGTCAAGAATTGTTCCCAAGTTAGCAAAGAGTTTGATATTAGATGGTCATCTTGACCACTTGCGTTACACGCCACCTTTGGAAATGGTTCATGGTCAATCAAGAAGGAAAATTGTGATTCTCAGGGGTCAAAAACATTGAGCACTTTACTCTATGCTTGTTTTATTTGTAAAAGAGGATTGTACATCCATAATGGAGCTGCCATGTTAGCAACAAGCTAACTCAGATACCATTTTTCATAGCTCTCATTGTAAAAAAAACTTATTATTTTGATAAATGGGGAATATTGTAACTCCTATTTTACGGATAAATTTTTGTAATAGATGAGCCGGGGCTACAAGCTTCCAGATTGTATCAACCTGTCAGTACCCATCTTTAGTTAGAGCTCCCAGATTATTAGTTTTGACCACCAAAAACCTTGGCTAAGGTATAAAAGCCAATTTCTGTAAGTTATTATTAAGTTTTTGGATAATGAAATACACAGCGTGAGCTAACGGTGCTCATTTCTCTCCTTCTCGCGCTTCCTACTCCCTCCCCAATTGTCACATTGCAGTCGCGTTTGTTGCATTGCAACCGCAGGTAAGAGCTCTACGCATTGACGGTATTTCGTAGCTTTTGGCGTCGCCGATCCGCGGCCTAATTTCATTATAAGTAGGAATTACACTTCAAAATAAAAAACTAAGCATAGGCAGGGTATTGGGGCATCATTGCTAAGCATTTAGGTGCATTCTGGGTCGAAAAAGACTAGGTCAAAAATCCACTGCTGTTCATAATCGCGATTTTGGCACTTGACCTAAAGTGGATTTGAGACCATAAGCATGTGTTCTTAGGTCTTATAAACATGTCCTAGAAGTTTCATGGATGTCATTTGATACTGTAAGGGATGTGATTTGTTTGCCGATGAGTGATTGGCTTTTAGTGATTTCAGTCACTTGAATGTAGCTTGAGTTAGATGCGAGTTGTTTGTTGTTTATCGAGGGATTGACAACCTCTTGTAGCCTCTATGCACTAGTCGAGTCAGCGTCATCCCATGGATTGAAAATTTAATTGTGGTTCTCGCTAAATCTGCAATAAGAAAGGAGGGAGGTTAGACACCCGTCCCACATTTGGTGCCGCTGTCAACGATCAAAGAGACCTAAACTAGGGAAAAACACGAGCGTCTTGCGAAGTTGTTGTTGGGGTATAGGCGCCTCTGCCTTGCCCGGCCGCCCAGAGTCTGGGCGCCCACTGACTTATATACCTTATACATAGCATAAGTGTATAGGGGGCTGCTCACTCTTTGAGTCTCTCCACCCATATCTGTGTGTCGTGTGTCTCCTTCTCTCTCTCAATCTCCATCTGTGGTGCTCTCCGATCCCCTTCAATTGGTATCAGAGCGACAGGTGTGAGAGCGTAGACGGACGGCTTCGCGATGAACTCGTCGGCTATGGTGGAGAGGTCACATATGTGAGCAAAGAAATAGAGGAGGCTTGTGGACAACCATACAGAGGCTTGCAGGAGAGCTCTCAGGAGCTTCCTAGTGCTCACAGATCAGTCCACAGTTCCTCTACAGATCAGCCCACTGTGTACAATGTTTTTCCTCTTCTCGGCAAGCTTTGCAACGGCTAAATCGGCGACAGATTGGAGCTTGGAGCTTCCATAGACATGGAAGCATTGTGAGATTGATACATTCAGCTCACGCATCGAGGTGGGAAGTGAGTTTGAGCCTTTCTATGAACTCAAAGAAGTACATAAGAAAGTCGTTCACTTTTTGACAGTTTGATAGCAATCTACTGTTTTGCTCATAACTTGAGCTACAGAGCTCCGATTCCAAAAAAAATTGGTTCAAAATGGAGCTGGCTTCAAGCTCTACGACTTTGTAGAAGAAATCTTTTTCTGATTCGGAGTGCAGGTGGGTCTGAAATTAAAAACACAGAGACTGTTTTTCATGACAGTTTTGGGCTCTGTTGTTTTCTTTGTTGCAGACAGCTTACCCGTGCACACTACAGGTAGCAGGCACATTTGCAGGTGTTACAAGATCGGGTTTGACTCCCAAGTATAGGTTGAGTCTAGTACTCCCACAGGTGTTGCCGGTTGTAGTTGAGTGGTTCTTCTGCAGTGTTGTGGCTTGCATACATGGTCTTTGAGCGTGTAATGCTCTATGTATGCTTATGTGGTGAGTAGCAGATCTTGTAAGCAAGTGCAGAGGTTGGTTCTGGATGACATGTATGGTCACCTGTGGTACTCTTTGTGAGCATTTGTTGGACACAGGTCTGCAGAGCTTATGCATGTATGTTGAGTGTAGTTTGATGCGCATTGATTGCTCATTGTATGTTGAGTGTAGTTTGATGCACATTGATTGCTCATTGTATTGAGCTTGCAGGACAATGGTTATTTTGTGTTGATAGCCATTGTGCGTCGAAACTCTGGCGAAATTTTCCCAAGAGTTTTATGCGCATCATTTATGCAATCTAGGTAGAGATTGCGGGTTGCACTCAGAATTTGCGTGCTGTGTTCTCTTCAAGTGGGAGATTTTTGCGTGTGTATGCATCGATACCGCACAATGTGGGCTTGGTGATTAGCTCACGGTTTGACAGGCGTACCGTTATCTTGGCACACTCGCAAGAGTGAATATTGTGATGTATGCTTGTGTGGCTACGAGCTAGGTAGCCGAATTCGAGTCATATTGACTTGTGATTTTGTGCAAGGTTTTGCACGATTATTGGTGCAATTTTGCATCAGGTTTTGAGCCATATTTGCAGACTTTTGTTGATGCGATACGAGCCAGTTTAGGGCTGATTTGGTTGACATTTGCTACTCATTGTTGGTTGCTCTTTTGCGAGCATTATGGCTGATTTTTCATTTGACTTCCAGTGTTATGGTCTGACACAGTTTGATGGTGCAGATTTTGTTGCCTGGAAGGAGCATATGCTTGTTGCATTGACGGATTTGGGGCAGGATAAACCCTTGCGTGGTTTATCGGTGAAGCCCAAGTCTATGCGTGATGATGATTGGCAGGATCTTGATGAGTTAGCCATGTCTACGATTCATTTGCATTTGGTTGAGTCTGTTTACTTGCAGGTCTCGAGGGAGACTACAACTCATGCTTTATGGAAGAGTTTACATGCTATGTACGCGACATCCATGTCTACAGGGGAGTCTAGTCCCACTTCTATGTCCGCGGGAGAGATTGGTCCCACACGCAAGTCTCGACGGCCTAGAGACTTGACATGTTGGCATTGTGGACATAGAGGGCACATTAGGCGTCGATGTTTCAAGCGTTTGAGACAACGGAGGCGACAGATGCGTGATGCAGATTTGGGCATGACAGATGCTAGTGAGATCAGTACGGTGGTTACTTAGTATGCTTGTGACGGCGATGTCACATTTACATCTAGCTTGTCTTCAGACGATTTTATGTCTACAGATTGCATATCGGATTGCACATTGTCTTCACATTGGTTACTAGATTCAGATGCTACTTTCCATGTCACATCGCATCGTGAGTGGTTTAGCACGTTTTCTAGTGGGAGACTTGGTTGTGTGCACATGGATGATGGTGTTGTGTATGACATTGAGGGTGCAGGAGATGTATGTTTGTCCTTGCCCAGTGGTATGAGATTTACCCTGCGTCATGTGCGTTGTGTACCAGATCTGAGACGGGATTTGATCTCAGTCAGACAGTTACCGGATAGTGGATGTCGGGTATCGCTGCTTAAGCGATCTTTTGCGTTGTATTTGGGTTCGCTAGTGATTGCAAGAGGTGCTAGAGTTGGCACATGGTACCCATTGCACATAGTACTGGTGCGAGATGGTCGAGTCTCAATCTTGTTATAGCCATGCGAAGAGCAAGAGGCCCGAACAGTCTCTTTTGCTCATGGGTTGCAGGGTGCTTTGCATGGAGTGCAGAGTAGTGAGCTCATTGTGCACACAGTTGGGGCACGACTTGAGCATTCACACAGAGAGGTGACAGAGTTAGACATGCATGCTTTGCTAGTGACTGAGGAAAGCATAGAGTCAGTTGTGCGAGATACTTCTATGCAGGATAAACAGGTAGAGCGGTCTTGCTCTAGTGAGTCACAACAGGAGGAAGTTGTGCAAGAGTCTATGCATAAGGAGTTAAAGCATGAGAGCTCTAGTGAGTCACAACAGATTGAGTGGTCATGTTTACAGTGGATGATTGCAGAGGAGTCTAAGATGTCAGCGATTATGCAGTCATTCCTTTCTATGCTCGATATTGAGCATGGGGATATAGTTTTGCAGGATATGTCTTCCAACAGACACCTAGAGCAGTTGGTTTGCTCTGAGGTTGCACGACAGGTTGATGTGTCTTTTGCGGACATTCAGGAGATGCATGTGGCTGACACGCCTTGTCAGTCAGAGATGCTATTGCCAGGGATATATATGTTGATGCATGCTCCATAGAGCTAGCAGGGCCCGCTAGCATTGCATCGGCATTTGGTGGTCTCATGTATGAGATGTTGATCTTGAGACCGGATATCGCAGCTGCAGTGGGAGCATTTGCAGTTGGGGTTGTTAGTCGTTTGTTGATTGATGATGGCATAGTGCACGAGGGAGATATGCAGGTATTGCGTACATACTTGCAGTACGTGTGCGGTACGTCTGGTGGTGTATGGACTTACACGAGAGCAGGACAGCCGGATGCACACGATCACAGCCAGCCAGTGGGCATCGGTTGAGAGCGGTTTTCTCTCGACTTTTGTAGTCTTTAGACTAGGTTCCCTTGCTTAAAGGCACAGTCGCCTTTAAGTGGGAGGTTGTTGGGGTATAGGCGCCTGTGCCTTGCCAGGCCGCCCAGAGTCTGGGCGCCCATTGACTTGTATACCTTATACATAGCATAAGCGTATACGGGGCTGCTCTCTCTTTGAGTCTCCCCACCCATATCTGTGTCTCGTGTGTCTCCTTCTCTCTCTCACTCTCCGTCTGTGGTGCTCTCCGATCCCCTTCAGTTATCCTTTAACTTCCTCTAGGATCTCCTAGAGTAAAAACTTTTGTTTTAGAAATCGCATAGCTTAAGATTGTCGTCTTTTGCTATGTAGAGGTAGCTTGGAAGTAGTTGTACTTGCTGAGTGCCTTTAGAATTGTAGGATTGTAGAACTAGATTAGGATTTTGAGAATGATTGATAGACGGGACAAGTCTTAATATAAATGCTCAAAAAACCATAAAAATTTAGAAAATGAGTGTTTGTGAACACTTTCCACAACCCCATTGCATGAGAACCTAGGAGTAGGGTAAGTAGGATCCGATTTCAGAACATTGCTCTCTCCGAAAGAATCATTGTGACTTGTTATTTGAAGTGCAAAATTTCAGGTCTACGGCTAAAAATAGCACGAAAAGACTCCAAACCACTCAATTTGACTGGAGAGTATGCTTAAAAGTTGTATGAACGAGTGGGTAAGTTCAAGGACACATTGAGGTAAAAATTTCAAGAGTTTATAAAAACTCAGATTATTTACTTTTTCTTGACATTTTAGGTCAAGTTAAGTTTTGAGTTGATTCATAGGCTTAAAATAACTCATGAAAAGACTGTCCATTGAAAAAGTGCAAAATAATGTTCATTTTAAGCCTGAAATAAATAATCATGATTATTTACTTTCAGCTCAAAATTGACCAAGGTTGATACCAGTGACTCATTGCATGTGTATAAACAACTTTTGTAAAGGCACAGAAGATTTGGATCACCAAACTGGCAAAAAATTGGGTAAAAACTAAAATTTGTACTGACTTTCTAAAACTTGAGTGTATATTGGGAAAAAAATTGTCCAAACTCAATGAAATTTGATTTGTAGGTTTATACTGATGTGATGGACATGTGTACATGCTCACTTGACCAAAAAGATGCAAAAAGTTGCCAGTTGTAAATAATTGCATTAGTTACATCTGCCCCATTTTTTAACTTTTTTGACTAAGTTAGCATACCACTAGTTTTACATGTTGTAATAAGCCCACAAACCAAATTTGGTAAGATTTGGATCATTGGATTGAAAATTGTGACCAAAATTGTAAAGCCAGTGTGCGGACACAAAACTGATGACCATTTGACCAAAAATAGTCCGAACTTGATGAAACTTGGCTAGAGACCTTAAGTTGAAGTGCTTAACAGATCTGTGTCAAGATTGGGACAAAAACTTGCAAAAAAATAGCTAGAGTAAATAATCATGATTATTTACATCTGCTTCAAAAGTTGACAATCTTGCATATTTGAGCATACCACAAGGTCAAGCATATCAAGTAGACCACACAAATCAATTTTGGTGAAATTTGGATCACAAAAGTGAGACTTAAGCTAGATTCTTGAAATCAAAGTTTACGGGCACGAAACAATTGATAAACTTGAACAGATTTTGTCCAAACTTGTTGAAACTTGTCCAAGGACCTTAACAGGTTGTACACTTGGCAAATCAAGTCAAAAATTACAAAAAGCTGACAAAAGTAAATAATCGTTATTATTTACTACTGCTACACATAGACACCAATTTTGACTTTTGAGCTTGTACAGTGGTAGACCAACATAATACAAAGCCACCAAGAAATTTTGGGTTCAATCGGATCTAATTGGTACATGTTCACTCAATTTCCAGGTTGCAGATTAATCTTTTGATTTTTGCCAAAGTTGAATCTGAAAGTCTCAACTGCTGACTCAATTAGCTCGATTTGTAGTGATACACATAGATCAATCACAATAGCTAGCAAAACTATACGGTCTTTGTGAAAGAATAGCTACCTTGATCAAAATTTGTACAGGAATCACGTTGCAGACAAGGAATTGGCAGCTTGACAGAAGTTGCAATCAAATCAAATGGAAATTGACAATGAGTCAATCCAAAGGTAAGTACTCTATCCAAGGCTTCATAAGTTTTTATGAACCTTAGATTTGGTGATGTACTAGGAAATCAGGGCATACTTGGAGAAACCTCTGTAGAGTATCCACTGAAGAAGGCGTGAATCAAGATAATTCCTTGCACACTATTCTTGAAGAAGTCCTAGACACTTTTTCAGATTCAACATCTGAAATGTCTTCCTATTCGACTCACTCAGAAACCGGAATGACAATGCGCTACAAGCATATACTCTCATTTTATAAGACTAATCGCCATGGAGCTCAGGTTTACCTGGATCCTAACGAAGAGTATGTTGTTCGCATTGATGACCATGGTATTGAGTTCGAAGAGGAAATCAGGGCAAACAAACAAGGAAAAACGTACATGGATAGAAATAGAACTCAGTATTTACAAGTTGAAAACCCTGACGTGATAAACAGATGGGGGCTAGAAGTAAACACCATAATTCCAGATATGGCCTCAAAAGAAGGACCACCAACTTTAGAATTCGAGGGATACAATCAAGTTGATCTGAAGCCTTTGAAACGGCTTAGTACAAATAATCCTAGGATCGGAGTCTATTGTTGGGAGGATAGAAATATCAAAGATCTTTTGTGGACTTCGCACGCCAAGTCAGGACAACTAACACCCATGAAGATCATCTATATCTTCAAGATCAAAGATAAGGGATCAACAGATCTACTAACCTACCTGTTTAGGGATTGTTATAACAACAATTTTGTTATGATGACTCCTGAGGAGGTGGAACAAACCAAATACCAAGGGTATTCCATAAGGGATTGTATATTGGGACAAGGACCAAAAACTCTTCCAAGAGATGAACATAGTGAGAGATCTTCTGAGAGTAATGTTAAGAAACCAGAAACCACCTCATCACGAAGAAAACCGGGTGACAGTAAAGCCAGTCCAGGGCTACATGAGTCACTATTTCCAACAGACTGGTTTGAAGGACCTGAAATAGGACCAACTAAGGAGACTGGGAGTTGAACCAAATAGACGTGTCAGACCAGCTGATTTTCAAAAATGGATCAAAAAATACAGTGGATCAGAGGATCCATATGACCACTTAGCAAGCTTTAAGCAAGTGCTAAGAGCAGAACGCATATTCGATTTTCATACTCAATTCGAGGGTTTTGGAATGACATTAGAAGGGAAAGCATTGACATGGTTCCAAAACATTCCACCAAGGTCAATCATGGACTTGAACACATTAGCTCAAGGATTTGTAGATGCTTGTTCTAAAATGGGGATCAAACACAATACGGTAGCTCAAATCTACAGCTTTAAACAGAAACATGGTGAGTCTGTTAGGGATTGTGCAACTCGAATGAAACAATACATTGTCAGATGCCCAAGGCTAGAGATACCTGCAGAACAACGACTAGTATCATTGTTTATAGAGGGACTGTTAAACAAAGAACTTCACGCTATACTGTATAGAAAGAAGCATACAACCCTAGAAGAGTGTGTGTCAGATGCTATTGACTTAGGAGACAATTGTGATATTTTCAATGAAGAAGATGTCCCTAAGGATAACCAAAGTGAGAAAACAGCATCCACCAAACCAGGACAACTGGGAACGGCTGTTGCAGCACCAGTTTCAGCCATAGAAGACATGCTCAAAAGAATGAATGACATGATGAATAGCATGCAAAAAGCACCTATGAGGGGACCAGGGCAAGGGATACCTCAACAGGGACAACCAGTTAGACCACAGAAATGGTGTACAATCGAGGGTAAATGGACCAACCATGAGACCAATGAGTGCTACTACCGACCAAAGTATGATGGGAATGTTCAATACGTGCCCATCAAGCCACAAGGACAACCCATGTATAGATATCAACCTAATATGGCCCCAACTCAAAGACCACCAATGGGTATGGAAAGACCTCAACCCATGTTGGGTCAACAACCTCCATATCCAAGGCATAATGCAGTGCCTGTAAAGTACATGCATCCAGAGGGAGTTATAGATGAACAAGCACTAGTGCATATTACACCCTATGCTGAGCCTAGTCCATCTACAATAATGGTAGAATGAGATTGGTATAGTTCACATCCACCACTAATGAATGAACCTATGACTTATGCTCGACCAGAGCTTGCACCAATGTACTATGTAGCTAATCAAGGTGTTAGACCTCCTATGGTAAGACCCATGATTAAGCCAAGAATGGGAAATTGTCATAACTGTGGTGCAGATGATCATTGGAAAAATGAATGTCCAGAGCCTGACAAGAACCTCAAACCAGTTGAAACTTATTGCATACAATGTTGCAAAAAGGGAGGACACTTCCCAGAAGATTTTCCTAAAAATCCTTTAAACATGGGTAAAACAGTAGTGAACGTAGTCCAAGTGATACCTAGTAGCTCATCTCAGAGTGAACCGATTGTTTCAATCAAGGTATCACTAGAGTCCAGGCTAAGAAAAAGAAACATAACTCCTCTGATGATTCGGAGAATACAAAAATTGCCTCTCAAAAGACCAAAAGAAGCAGAAGCAAAAGGTATGAGATGAGAAGGCAGAAACAAAAGGTTGAAATCAAGAAGAAAGCAAAGGAGCTATTCCAAGAAAAGGTGAAAGAAACTGAAAGAGAAATCAAAGAAACAATCGTAAAATCTGGAGGATCAATTTTGGTTGATAAAATTCTTGAGCCTATTAATGCAGTCTTGGAAGCCTACCAAGCAGGCCTTAAAGCAGGCCAAAACATGGAAAACAAATGGAAAAACTATCCTTCTACAAACATGGAAGCAGCTAAGCTTGAAGCTTATCAAAATTTGGTAAGAATCACACAAGAAATGCTGGAAAAACAAAAACCCAAGCTTGAATGTATGGCAATACCCGAGGAGCTAGTGTAAGAGATAATCAAGAAAAATCCGAAGTGGTGGTAGTGCCCCACCTTGAACCAAAAGAGCCATAACTTTTAGTGCCGGACAGCAAAAATGCCTTAGATGGAATTTCATTCGTAGAGGAAGACTGGCCAGGACACTTATGGAAAAAAGTTAGAGAGATCAATGATGGGAGCCTAACTCTAAAGTCAACTCCTATAGAGGAAGTGTGGTTAGACAACCTACCTCCTAAAATGGACATGGATGTGCAATCCTTGTATGGGGATTGCGGATCAGGGATGTCTAAACCATTGACCTTGAAAATATTAGCCTCTTACTTGGGAGATAACGAAGATGAATCCATAGTGTGTAAGACCACTCAAGTAAAAAGAGCGGAATAGACCCTAGAAGTAGACAACATTCATTCAATCACCCATCCAATGCACTCTTACTTTAATAGAGCTCTTAAAAATCGGGCCATATTTATGGAATGATCTCCAGAAAAACCCTAGAGAAAGTGGGGATAATGGAGCTAATTGCACAAAATTTGAAAAAATTGAAACATGAAATGGACAACAAAGAGATTTAATCTGTTCCAATAAACAAAGTTGGAGAATATTACGAAAGGGACGAAGGAAACACAACCCTTCCAGTGAAATATAATGACATAGAAACCATGGCAATACTAGATAGTGGGACAGGCATAGCCATAGCCACGTAAGCAGTATGGAAATCCTGGGGACAACAGCAATTAGACAAACTCAAATGAAATTGCAATTGGCTGATGGACACATTGAAAGACCATTAGGACTGCTTGAAAAAGTTATAGTTAATTCCTATGGGATTGAATATCAACACACTTTTGCCACAGTAGACTTTGGGAAGAAACTCAATTATGAAATCAGATTGGGAAGACCTTTCATGCGACAAGTACAACTCATCCAAGATTAGGAAAAAAATTATCTGTACTTGAAGCAATTGGGATCAATAACAAGGGTTAATCTAAAAGATCACACTTATAGAGATGTCATGAAAACGCCCATACAAGTGTTTGATTCAGTTTCTTCTGCTGAAACTAAGCTTCCATCTTGGTTGAACAAGGACACTCCTATTTGGATGTGCGGAGCTTCAAAAAACGGGAGCTTAAAACGAGAAGAATGTATCTTAGAAAGGGATTGCACAGACGAAGCATATGTACCTGAACCCTTTCCAGAGCATTTGTTTGAGCCATTTGAGTGGACTCAAATTTTAGCGACAATAGATGTATGTGTGAATACGTCTATGCCTACTCAATTTTGTAATGAGGACGACTAATTCCCATACAAACGATCTCAACCCTCCACATTGAAGATGAAATTCAAGAACCCAAGGACTTGATGAAAGCTCAACAAGTCTTTTCAGACCTTTACTACGGTGCAACAAATGAGTTAGAAGAACACTCGGCTACCTCAGAAGATTCGGGGTCGGAAAAAGAATATGTGAGAGCTAAGCTACTCATGAAAGGAGGGGAGGAAATGTTTTTTGACTTTACTAACCAGAAACCTAGAAGACAGAAATGGTATAGACAAAAAAGAGACACCAGAAACGTGAAAGCTAGACCTATGCCATCAGTCTCCAGTAGAACACAGTTCCTGATGCAGATAGATGCACATGATTGTGTCAAGGTCAAAATCACTGGTAGGTATCCTTTAAATGAATAACATGAAACGACAAAAACATCAAGAAAATCAAGGAAGGATACTCAAGCAAAACCGGAAAAACAGGAAAAGGAGTCAACCATGACACGAGTTGAGCGGAAAAAGAAGTATCAAGAGTTGAAAAAAGCTCCAAAGGAGATATATACTACCAAAATGGAAACCACAGAAGAGGATGGTAAAGATGTAATGAGTATCAAGAGTTGAAAAAAGCTCCAAAGGAGATATATACTACCAAAATGGAAACCACAGAAGAGGATGGTAAAGATGTAATGAGTATTCCATCCCATTACAAAAAATATACTCTCCAAGATCGAAAATTCATAGTCAAACAATTTGTTAGACAAGTAAGAAAACAGGGCGAGTCCTACGAAGGGCCTGAAAACGCAAAAAAAAAAGATTTAGTTGAACCAGGAGAAGACCCTAGGCCTGCCTACATTGCAAATGACATAACAGAAGAAGAAGAAGAGATTTTGTTAAGCTTGTTGAAAGAGTACCGAGATATCTTTGCTTGGTCTTACAATGATCTTAAGGGTGTTGATCCAAAAATCTGTCAACATACTATACCCATGAAAGATGATGCGAAACCAAGTAGACAAAGGCCATACACATATAATGAAACATTTTCCAGGAAGATTAAAGAAGAGATTGAAAAACTAAAAGAAGCCAAATTCATTTATGAAATTGAACACACAGATTGGGTGTCTCCAATTGTGGTAGTGCCCAAAAAAAATGGAAAACTACGAGTGTGTGTAAATCTCAAGAAAGTGAATGCAACTACCATTAGAGACAACTTTCCTCTTCCAATCACTGAGCATGTGTTAGAACGAGTTGTACGTAAAGAAGCTTACAGCTTCTTAGATGGCTTTTCAGGATACAATCAACTTTTGGTTGACCCAAAAGATCAACATAAAACTGCTTTTGCAACGGAATGGGGTATTTTTGCCTATCGGATTATACCTTTTAGATTAACTAATGCTCCTACCACCTTTCAAAGATTGATGAGCCATGCTTTTAAAGAATATATTAGGAAATTCTTGGAAGTATGCGTACATTCATCAACATTTTGAACACCTCAAAAAGGTATTCAAAAAATGTAGACTTTATAGGATTTGCTTAAATCCTGAAAAGTGCACATTCATGGGTAGACAAGGAAAAACTCTTGGACATATAGTGTCTAAATATGGCATAGCTACTGATATGGATAAAGTTCATGTTATTGCTGATTTGCCTAGACCAACAACAGCCAAAGGGGTTCAAGCCTTCATGGGACATTGTGGATATTACAGACGGTTCATTTACATGTACGCTATAATTGCAAAACCCATGTATAGCTTGATTACACACTTTGAATGGATTAAAGCTTGTGAGGAATCCTTCATGAAGCTTAAGCAAGCTCTCACTTCAGCTCCAATATTAAAAGCACCAGATTGGAATAAGATATTCCACATACATATAGATGCTTCCAATTTTGCCATCGGGTGTATACTAGCTCAACCAGGAGACGAAAAAATTGATTTTCCTATTTCTTATGCTAGCCGACAGTTGAACATGGCAGAAAAGAATTACATCACCATCAAAAGGGAAGGACTAGGAATAATCTATATCGTAAAAAAGTATAGACATTACCTATTAGCAAACAAATTTGTGTTCTTTGTGGACCACCAAGCCTTATTGTACTTGGTCAACAAGCCATGCAACACACAAAGAATAGTGAGATGGTTCATCATTCTTCTGGAATTTGATTTCACTGTGGTTGTAAAAAAGGGCACTACTCATCAAAGAGCAGATCATTTGTCAAGGATTGTTTCGGGGGAACCACCTAAAGGATTAGATGATGATCCACAAGATGCCTATCTTTTCTCTGCTGAAATGATACCTCAATGGTCGAAAAATATGGTATCATTGATCATAGCTCAACTGGATTTGCAAATACCACTTCCTATTACAATCGGATTAATTGAGCAATCGGCTATGTATCAATTACTAGTTTGTAGGCTATACAAAAGAAACCGAGATGGAACTTGTTGGGGTATAGAGCCACCTGCTTATATGCAAAATGGGGTATAGAACTTGTTGGGCTAATACAGCCACCTGCTTATAGAACCCAAGCTCAATATATCATTGTAGCTACGGACTATTTGACTAAGTGGGCTGACGCTAAAGCAACTCAAAAGAATAATGCCAGAACCACTGCTGCATTTTTATATGAGTATGTGTTCACAAGATATGGACTTCTAATAGAAATTGTCAGTGATAGGGAAACTTATTCCCTCAATGAGGTAATCGAGTATTTGCTTAATGAATTTATGGTCATCCATAACAAATCAGCTCCCTATCATCCACAAGCAAACAGACAAGCTGAGCATACGAATAAAATTCTTAGCTTGGTATTGACTAAAGTGGTTAGTTCAAGAAGGACAGACTGGGAAATGAATCTCCATGATGCACTATGGGCTTATCGAGTTTCATTCAAAACATCTTTAAATGCTACACCCTTTAATTTTGTTTATGGTGTTGATGCCATACTGCCAATAGAGTTCCTACTGCCGACACTAAGGGTAGCTAAAAATCTTGAGTGGACTGGACATGAATTGTCAGAAAGACTAGAAGAGCTAGAGAAGCTAGGTGAGCAAAGGCTAACTGTTGAAGCTCCCATCTATGCACAAAAGCGAAAACAGAAACAATTTTTTGATTCCCATCTAATTACAAAAATCTTCCAAAAAGGGGACTTAGTTCTAGTCTATTCCCTTAAGCAACACATTCCCAAGTTTAAGAAAAATCAAAACGGACTGTTTATCATTGAAGATGTATCTCCAAGTGGAGTAGTTAAGTTGTCTATCCTAGATGGTGGATGTCGATTAAAGAAGTACAACTTGAAACTAACCAATGAATTGCTAAAAAGAATGCATGCATCTAAGCAAAGGAAGATAAAACGACAACAGGTTATTGATGAAGCCCAAGAAGAAGCTCGGCTTTGGGTACTCAAAAGAAAAGCTGCTCTCAAGAATCAACAAACATCTTTTCCCATCAACACCCTGGAAATAGATGACCGACAATGGGAATTGCCCAAAGATGCAGTGTCAACAGATGATGAATGTTTAGCTGGAATGGACCTTCGCATCAAAGTACAACTCAACAATCATAGCACAAATGCATTGGTCAACGCAAAGGAAGATAAAACGACAGTAGGTTATTGATGAAGCCCAAGAAGAAGCTCAGCTTTGGGTACTCAAAAGAAAAGTTGCTCTCAAGAATCAACAAACATCTTTTCCCATCAACACCCTGGAAATAGATGACCGACAATGGGAATTGCCCAAAGATGCAGTGTCAACAGATGATGAATGTTTAGCTGGAATGGACCTTCGCATCAAAGTACAGCTCAACAATCATAGCACAAATGCATCAGTCAACACAAAAGCTCGAGTAAATGCAGTCAGTTATTCCACGTACAAGAAAGCAACAAGTCAATCTTTGACAGCAGGAATAGCGACTATCAAAGGATCAACAAGAACCTAACACCAACATTGGGAGTAGTTAACTTGAATGTGATAGTACATGGATGTTCATGTCCTTATCAGTTTGTATGCTTACCAGATGAACACATGAATGAGACAATGATACTTGGAATCTCATGGATGCGAACGTACAAGGCAGTACCAGATTGGGACACAAATCAGCTCAAGCTATCACCTAAAGGCGGACAACTCATTGTTCCAATTGCACCAAGCAAGGAGGAATGGAAAGGAAGTTATCAGCAGAGCAAACCACGAAGTAATCAATCTTCTCCATCCTATCGACAAGCAAATGCTACAAGTAGCATGCAAGGATTCAGGCAAATTTGGGTACCAAAAGCACAACTTAAGGACAAGCCGATTCAAATCTGGGTGTCCAAAATATCATCGACAATACCAAAGACGGTTCCAAAGATCAAAACACAGAGATGAGCATCTCCAAGCAAGGAACCTAACACAAAATGGAATTGTAAAAAAAAGAGCACTTATCTTCTTCGCAAACTACAAAACCGATCAAACAATGGAGAGTTAAGCCTCAGAACACTCAACCACACCATTCTACACCAATTAAACCAAGGTATCAATGGCGAGTAAAAGCTCGACAACAGTCAAAAGTGATACCAACAGCTCAGGCAATTAGCATGCTAAAGCATCCTGATGGTACAATCAAGCAAAGAGCACACAAGCTACAAGATTTTCTCTTTGGAAGACAGCATCCGAAACCCTCGACATCAGAAACCCTTGAGTTAATTACTCAAGACCCAACTCTTGCACATCATAATGGTTTGAATTGCATTGATCTTCAAAGCATGGCAGAGCCAACCAAGGCTATGCATAGACACAATTGTTCAACCCATGCACACAGTCGTCTCGGAGTACGCCATCTAGGAGGGGTGGAAGGGAACTAAGTAACTAAGGGCAATGTTTGAAGAGGGAGGAAAAAGTTTGATGTTAACGTGTGATTTTTTTGCAAAATTACCTAATAATGCCCTTATAATTCATCAACAGGAAAAACTTACTGATGATTTCTCCTCAATGAGTGTAAATAGTGTATATACTACCAGAAAAGCATCAAAAAATGGTCCTTTTTTGTTATTTTTCATCATTTTTCTTGATATTGAGATTTAAAAATGGAGAAATCCAACAACAAACAATAAAGCTGTGTTTTTCAATGGATTTTCTTGATTATTGGATTTTCACTTTTCTTTTTAAGCGCATTTTGTTATTTTCTTTGATTTTTCCAATAAACAGGTCAAAAATTAATAATAAATAGCAAACGAGTTCAAATGGAAAAATTGAAGACATGGTGGTGATCAGAAAGACAAAGCAGTCAAACACAAAAAATTTCAATCATCATTTGGATACTAGTCTCCTACTTTCCACACCGCACTCACCCGTTCCTCTTGTTTCTTAATTACTACCACATTGTTTTACATATACAAACACTGTTCCTTTATTAATTTTGGACACAAGTTCTTTCATGTAGCCCTTTAAACATCACCAAAACAATTCAAACAAGGCCTAATGAAGAGAGTCCTATATTTTAATAAAATAATTTTTTAATTTCTTATAAGTTTGTTGCTATCCGCGGACTTTCTCTGTCTAACCAACAGAGCCTTTGCAAATGATTTACTTATTCGCTAATAGCAAATTTTGTAACTTTCCCAATTGCTAACCACAAGGGAACCTGGATAATTGTGAGGCATCTCACTAACCGCGAGGGATAAAAAGAGAGTCGATAACCTCAGCTTCATCTCCGTTAATTGCAGGATCATCTCGATAACTGCGAGCATCTTGATAATTGTAAGGAACAAAGAGATATTCTTTCAACAATAATTCTTCTCTTTAAATGATTCTTCAAACATGATCAATGAACTCTTAACATCAAATAGTAACAACTTATGAAGCAATAACAATTTATCAAACAGCTCTTTCATTACTCTACAAAACATATGCTTGTTTCTTGTGATGCAATCCCATTTCTTGGAAGATTTAATGGAATCCATATGCTTGGCTTCCCAGGTCAACATGAATAACAATGCAGAATTCTAAATTTGTATTATCGGATTAGTGACGTGTTCGACTACCTTCCGTGTTGGAGTTTGGATGGTTTCAATGTCTTTTGCAATTGATACCTCCGCTTAAGCTACAATTGGAGTAGTTGATACCTTCCTTTGCACCTTCCTTGGAGGTTGAAAGACAGGAGTGTCCTTGGAGCTTTGAGTCACTTGCTTCAGGGCGGTCAAATCAAGATAGAGAAGAGGAAAAGCTTCGCCCGTGAAAGCAGAGTTATGGATTTCTTGCTTGCCGAGAAGATGGAGAGAGAGAGAGAGAGAGAGAGAGAGAGAGAGAGAGAGAGAGAGAGAGAGAGAGAGAGAGAGAGAGGACAACAATCCAAGGAAAAATTGATGGTGGTAGAGATGGAGATGGAGATGGATTTGGGGTAAGTGCTTGAGAGAGAGAAGACATCTCCGACGTCAAGGCAAGAGAGCTTCCGCTTCTAAGAACTTATGTGTCTGAAAGTGAAGGAAGAGAGCTTTTATATATGCTCTCAAGAGCAAAAGAGAGTGCTAAGAATAGCAAAAGCCAAAGAGATAAGTTTGTGTGTGTTTGTGGTTGTTAATTTTTTATTATTATTTTTTTTTTTAATTTGACGGATGCCCATCTCAATGCGCAATTTTGAGACCCTAATTTTAGAAGAAACTTGGCTTCCAAGAAAAGAAGCTCTAAACTTGACTTCTCTTTCTTCTCTAAAAATACTTATTCTTTTCTAAAACTACTCCTTCTCTCCTAAAGTATTCTTTGTCAGACCTTAGAGCAGTAGCAACACCCCAAAGTTCTCTCTTAACCTGTGGGTAGCCTCGTTGATGAGCATCGATCACCTTTGCTCCAAATCTGATCGCATACATGTGTCCTTCATCATCATCCTGACCTATAGCCCACCCAATACCTGTCGGGCTAGTATCAACTGTCAAAATTACTAGCCTCCCATATTTGTAGTCGACTTTCCTCAAGGTTGGAGCCTCGAGAAGCATCTTCTTCAGTTTCCTACTCCTCCTTTTCTAAAATTACTCTCTCTTTTTTAAAATTACTCCTCCTTTCTTAATGGTCAACTCTTGTCTTTAGATATAGTCTTGAGGCTTAAGTTTCCCATATCAACGTTTCCAAGTGAAAATGGGTCATAATTTATAGTTCCAGAGTCCAAATGTTCCGATAAAACTCTTTATGACTTAACAAAATGTGAACCTTAAACACTTTTGCAAAGTAAATTAAATATATTTTGTTGAAAAATGTTGGGTACATTACAGATTTGAGCAAAGAAAATCATTTTCTTGGTATGTGTATCAAGAGAGATAGGAAAAGAGACATTCTTGAGTTATCTCAAGAATCCTATATCTATAAGGTCTTGTAGTGTTTCAATATGCAGGGGGGGAAGGCAGTGAGTACCCCACTACCATCATATTTGAAACTAAGGAAGATTTTCCCAAGTCAGATGTTGAGAGAGGAAAAATGGCAAGTGTGACATAATCTTTAGCTGTAGGCAGTCTTATGTATGCTATGGTATCTACAAGGCCAGACATTACATTTGTAGTGAGATTGGTTAGTCGTTATATGGCTAATCCTAGCAAGTAGCATTGGATAGTGGTGGAACACATCCTCAACTTCTCAAAGGGTACAACAAGCAGGTCTCTACACTTTGGTGATAGTGATCCATCTATTGTTGGTTTCACAAATGCAAATTATGCGGGTTGCATAGACAATAGGAGATCTACTTTTGGTTACATTTTCATATTTATAGGAGGAGTCATTTCTTGGTGATCATCTCTCCAAGAATATATGTCTTCTTCCACTAGAGAGTCTGAGTACATTGCAACATCAAAGGCCATCAAGGAACTTCAAAACACAACATTTCTGAATAGCCTCCCTGCAGAATTTCATCAAATTGTCACTATTTTAAAGGAGAAGGATCCTCTGCCTTCTTTGAATGGTATTGTTAACTCATTGCAAGAAGAAGAGAAATGAGTACCACAAATCAGCTCTTTCGTTCCAACTGCATAAGTAGCCCGTGGTTGCACTTCAACTGTCAATTCCACCAGGTCTACTACCAGCACTAGACCTTGTGCTATATGTGGACGCAGCAACCATCAAACCAAGGATTGTTTCAGCAAAAATCCTTGCACCCATTGTGGAAAGACTAATCATCTGTCGGACAACTGCTTTAAGAAGAACAAGCAACAGATCAATATGGTTGAAGGTCATGAAGATGATGCAACACCAATGCTTTTTGTAGAAAGTGATGTCCTGTAGTTTGTTTTTCTTTAGTCTCTCTTTATGTTTCCTTTATGTCAGTTATTTCTCAATAATTGTATGGGTTATAGACACTGCCATAAAAATATAATGGTAAGACCACCCTTTTGTTGTTTGGTCGAGTTGTGGTATGTCTCACACTGATGTTTGTTTGAGGGAAGTACACACACACACCTATGTTATAGTCAAGGGAGGGGCTTCTACTCATGGTTTCAGGTGATTGGACTCTGCCATGGTCTGTCTCAAGTCCATAGTCAGTGGTTTGGGCTTGAGGGGGGGGGTTGTTGGGTATGCAAGCCCGGTAATGGTGTCTAGCATGTGGGAAACTCCCTTATAGCATGCAGGTGTAAGAGTCAGTTGCAAGTCAAGTTTGCATGGCCTCTTTTGGCTTTATATACATTGTAAGGTTTTAGAAAGAATCATCAATCAAAGAGTAGCGTGTTGTTTTTTCTGCTCTATTGAATCTGAATCTCTCTCTCTCTCTCTCTCTCTCTCTCTCTCTCTCTCTCTCTCTCTCTCTCTCTCTCTCTCTCTCTCTCTCTCTCTCTCTCTTCCTCATTTGCTGCACCACAGCATCTCGCTATGCCTCCATAGCCCTGTTCCCAATGCATGGTATCATTGCAGAAGGGGAAGCAAGCATGTCGACCTGCGCATTTTAGCCCGTAACTAGTAGCAAAATATTCGCCCTGGCAAGCTGCAGGACATCACTTTCTACGAAAAGCATTGGTGATGTATCATCTTCATCACCTTCAACCATATTGATCTATCGCTTGTTCTTCTTAAATCATTTGTCTGACGGATGATTAGTCTTTCCACAATGGGTGCAAGGATTTTTGCAGAGACAATCCTTGGTTTGATGGTTGTTGCGTCCACATATAGCACAAGGTCTAGTGTTGGTAGTAGACTTGGTAGAATTGGCAATTGAAGTGCAACCACGGGCTACATATGCAGTTGGTATAAAAGAGTTGATTCGTGGTGCTCGCTTCTCTTCTTCCTGCAATGAGTTAACAATACCATCAAAAGAAGGCAGAGGATCCTTTTCCTTTAAAATAGTGACAATGTGAAGAAATTCTTCAGGGATGCTATTCAGAAAAACGGCTATAAGATCTTCATCTGGCACAGGGGCTTCAACATAAACTAGCTGTGTTTTGATGCTCTTCAATCTATTAGCTAAATCTGCAATGTTTTCATATTCATGCATGCGAAGAGAATATAATTCCATTTTTAAACTCATTTTTGAATACTTAGCTCTTGCACCAAATAGCTTTTTCTAACACTATCAAGGCAACACTTGAAGAATCAACATCATCCAAATAATGAATAAAGTTGTTGTCAGGAGTTTTTTGGAGCAAGGGATTGTGCATATGTACATACACATGCATGGTGCATCGAATAAAGGATTGCCCATTTTCCAGAGAGGTGGTTACGTGGGGCCCACATGTGTACAAGTAGGATAGCATGTACATAGTGCATCGATTTCACTATTACCAGTACCAGTGTGTTTCTTCTACAATAAGGAGGAGTTGGTAGCGCGTAAAACTTCTCGAAGGAGCAATCCGCGGGCCGACGACATGAGGTAAGTAGGTCCGTCAGATGGCATCGAGTGACGTCAGGAGGTTGAACGGGGTTAATACTTGCACATGGATAAGTACAGACACAACGTGGGTGTTTTCTTGTGAGAGTTATGCAAAAAGGTCATCATTAGGACCACTTTTTGGGGCCACTTCACGTGGTTGCAAGACGCATTATTGAAAAGAAATGAGTGCCAGGTGTGCGGATGATGCAAAAAGGTGACAACTATGCACTGCGAGGTCAGTTTTTGGCGTGTTCGGGGTCCGTTTGAGGTCATCTAAAAGGCAAAGGGTGCCCAACTAATAAAGCTAAGTGTGGGAACTGAAAAAACTGAGAGAAGACCAGAAAAAACGTGGAGAGAAGAGGAGAAATAGACGCAAGTGTTTTTTTGGTGTTTTTGGAGCCTGTTTTGGCCCTAAACTGCTCATCCGAGGTCGGATTTGAGCACTTTGACATTGTAGACTGGGGTTTTGGGCCGTTCCGGACGCGATGGCACTATCCATTTTTCCAAATTCCTCACTCTTTTTGTGATGTTTTTGTTGTGTAAGTTTCGTCTATGAGCGAAGCTTCTCCTCCAATTTGTGATTGTATCTGGTATCTTTTACCCATATTGTGTGAGCTATTTGTCCCATTGGTGTTGGCCCAAGCTCAATTGTATCTAAACATCAGAAATTCTCCTCTTTTGAGCTGAGTTTTTTGGGTGTGTGTGTGTGTGTGTGTGTGTGTGTTTATGTGTCTGTGTGGAGTGGGCAAGTGGATAGTCTCTCTCCTCTCACTCCAGAGGTGTGTTCCCTGTCTCGGCCAGGTGTGTTGTGTAAGCCGAGTGGTGCCCCATAGTGTGTGTGTGTATCATTACAAGAGTGTGTGTCGGGTCGTTATAGAGGCACTGTGTGTGTTTTCATCCCGCTCACATTCTTTTGGCACCCCCACGGAGGATCTTCTTCGAGTACGTTCTGCTTCGAGCTTCAAGCTTCGAGATTCGGTATTACAGGTTGCAGGTTGCAGATTACAGGTTACAGGGACAGGTACAGGTACCGTGTGATTCACACAGGTACAGGTAGATGGAGTACAGTGATATACTAGCATTGGTGTCACTTGCAGTTGTTGTGGGTATGCATCACTTGGCGCCTGTTTGAGCGCATTGTCTGTTGGATTGTACGTTACTTGTGGAAACTGCCATGGTACACCTTTGTGGAGCCATATATGGTTTTATTTGGCAGTCCTAGCCATTTCTGAGACTTGGTCTGGAAGATAGTCATTTCTGAGACTTGACTATACGCGATTTGCATTAGCCTTCGTGTGAGGGTCAATAGCGTGAGGTTTTATTGAGCTGGGGGATTCTCAAATGTGGAGATCCTTTCGGTGATATAGGTAGCTGGAGCACCCTTTTTGTGACCTCACCATAGGCTATGTATTAGTGAGTCCTATTTGATGCTCGGGTTCTATTGTTGGCAGTTTATGCATACATATATAGTCTATATTTTGGGTTCTTACTGCTCTACTTCTGGGGAAACTCTGTCAAAATTTTTCCAAGTTATGATGGCTGGTTTTCTGGTCTTTTAAGCCATTTATGCTATTATGCTACTGAAATTTTGCCAATATCAGAGGATAAGTCAGATGTGCTTTCTTGGGAGATGCATGGTTGGCTTTAATGGATGATCAAAATGGCCCTCAATTCACTCCATTTCATATAACTCAAAGAATCCAGATAAATGTTCATGTGTCCAGGAAGATTTTTTTCTAGCAGCGCATAGTCTTTATGTTTGGGCCAAGAAGATTAAGAGAGATCCTGAAATGTCCTTTGCCTGTTGTAATTCCGATGATCAACTATGAAAACTCATTTGATGTGCATGTGTTTGTTCTTATCTAAAGTTGAGCTCCATTGAAGTTTCTGGGAATTGAGTCAGTAAAAGTTTTGGGTTCTTGCACGTGTGTTCAAAGGGGTCCTCAAAGCATTGAAACTTGGGTAGCCATGGCTTTCTCTTATCCGGAGTTTCATGGAAGAAATGATGAAGATGTGGAAGACTTTCTGGAAAAGATGGAGGTTGCCTGCATTAGCAACCAGATTCATGACCCTGCGCAGATGCTACGTCTTCTCCAAATCTGTTTGAAGAGTGATGCACGAGTTTGTTCCAAAGCATTTGAAGAGGAGTTGCGTGTGGTTGATCCACCCGTAAGATTGAGTTGGGACAATCTAAGGCATGGATTGGAAGTGGAGTTTGTGAAGATAGAAGATCCTGACAAAGTGTGGCAAGAAGTACAGGCTTTGGTGCAAAAGGAAGGTGAGCCAGTAGATGCGTACATACGTAAGTTTTCAATGGCATGGGAGCGAATGTGCAAGGCCTTAGCACCACAGGTACCCCCGCCTGACATGATGAAGAAGGACAGGTTCTTGGCTGGTCTTTGGGAGAATATACGCTGGAGAGTGGAGCTAAAGAAGCCTAGGACATATGAAGATGCACTAGAGGTAGCAAGGAACAAAGAGTGGAAGATGAGGAAAATGAGCCAGTTAGGGGTGGAGTCTTTGCCCATGAGATCTGAATTTCAGCCTATGGACTCTTTACAAGGTCGCATGCCAAGGGTTCATCACGAACCAGTGGTTCCTATTACTACTCAAGTTATGCCAGCAGTGGTCACTACATCGGTGCAAGATGATGGGCTAAGGCAAGACATGAGGCAAGTGGTAGATTTGATGAAGAATCTCAGCCTAAACATTCTAGGTCAAGTGGGAAATAATCGAGGTCGAGGGAGGTATGCAAATCAGCCAGGAGGTACCTAGGAATGGTGTTGGACAAAGCAATGGTAGGTTTTGGAGGCAGACGCCCACATGTTACAATTGTGGAGAGTTGGGTCACATCAGCCCGCAATGTAATAAGCCACCAAGGATGGGGAGAGACATGTATCCATTGCCAAGACAGGCGTTAACTAGGTCAAATGATTATGGCATCGAAATTAAGGGAGATGAAGGAACCAGTGGATTAACTCAAGAGGAAAAGGGAAAGACAAAAGTGCTAAGTGTAGTCACCTTGGAGAAGGCATCAAAGCTAGAGGATACATTAGTGATGCCTATTGGGAAGAGGACCACAGAGGATAAGGAAGGAAGAAGTGCCCGAGGTCCTAGTAAGAAGAAAGGAAAGAGCCATGAAGGCGAGGATGTCAAGGCCAAGAGGAAAAGGAGAGCTCGTCGAAAGTTTCATGTTTTAGATTTTCCACTAGGGGATGGGAAATTAAGCTATGACTTGAAGGAGGATCTGACGAGCAGGAAGGCAGATGTTACTTTTGGGTAGCTTATAGAGATGGTGCCTAAGCTAAAGCGACAGTGGAAGAGGATGGTTAACCCAATGGAGAAAGAGCCAGAGAGAGGTTCAGTAAAGGTGTTGGCAATGGATGAGCTACCAGACATTTGTCCAATAGTAGATGTGTGGCATAAAAGGAAAAGTTTGGGACAAGGTTCTGTGGATGGCGGAGCCCAAATATGTGTCATAACACACTCATGCGTTGAGAAGATGGGTCTCACAATGGCTGGGGTGTCAGGTTTTCGGATCAGATTGGCAAACCATCAAAAAGTAAATGCTTGGGTGTTGTAAAGAGCTTAGAAGTGGAGGCATATGATGCAAAGGCAGTGGGTGATTTTCATGTGATGCCAGCAGGGTTGGGAGCATATCCTATTATACTAGGCAGACCATGGTTACGTGCAGTGGGAGCTGTTCAAGATTGGCGACATGGTACGATTAGCCTCTATAGAAAGACAGGTACCAAGAAGCTTTATAATATGGACACAAGGAAACCATTAGAGGAGCTTTATGAAGATGAGGATGAGTCTAGTGATGAAGACTCTTCCACGGTGACAGATGAGGACAGTGATAGCACTACCAACAGTGATGAGGATGCTGATGTTGCATTTCTTTTGATGGACAAAGAAATCCAGGAGTTTGGTTTAGTTGCATTTGCGAATGAGGCTGAAGATGAAAGTGAAGGGCCTTATGAAGTGATTGAAGGGATGATGCAAACCAAGGTTGAGTTGTCAAAGAAGCAGGAATTGATGACACAAATGATCAGTGGAGACCTCTCAGCTATGGACAAGGATATATATGAAGAGATCAGAGGGTTCAAGGGCAAAGAGATGCATATAGAGCTGAAAGAAGGTACTAAGCCAGTGCGGCAAATGCTAAGAAGGATGGGTCAAGATCAAATGGAAGCCTTGCAAGAAGAGGTGGACAAGTTATTGAGGCAGGGTTCATAGTCCCTGTGGAGACCACAGAATGGGTGAGTCCAGTTGTAGTCAGTCCAAAGAAGGATGGGAAGTGGAGAATTTGTGTAGATTTTAAACCCTTAAACGCAACCACTAAGAAGAACCCATATCCTCTTCCATTCATCGATCAGATCTTGGATTCAGTGGCACATTATGAGAGGTACAGTGTGTGTGATGGTTTTTCAGGCTATTTTCAATTGAAGATTGCTCTTAAAGACCGCACAAAGACCACTTTTATTACGCCATGGGGCTGCTATTGCTACACAGTATTTCCATTTGGGTTGTCAAATGGACCTTCCTTCTATCAAGCGAGAGCAAATTGGGTGTTGGAACCATTCATTGGTAGTTGTGTTAAAGCTTTTATGGATGACTTCTGTGTTTATAGCAGTAGGGTTGAACACCATGAGAAGCTGCAGATGGTATTGGCTCGATATGATGAATGTGGAGGACAACTAAATCCAAAGAAATGTCATCTAGCACAGCCAAGGGTGAAGTTATTGGGCCACATGGTGTCAGAAAATGGCATTGAGGCTGATCCAGACAAGGTTAAGTCTATTATTCTTCTTCCATCACCTATGAGTACGAAGCAATTGGCAACCTTTATACACAAAGTGAAGTACATGGCAAGGTTTATTCCATTGTCTTCTCAGATTCTTTATCCATTACAACAAGTGGCAAAGCATGATCCATTGCAATGGGATGACAAGTGTGAAGAAGTGTTTCAAGAGGTGAAAGAGGTGTTAGGGGGGTTGTCAGCCATGCAGGCTCCTAATTGGGAGAAAGTTTTTTATGTAAATCCCTCAGTAGGGGATGATGCCATTGGAGCCATGCTATTGCAAAAGGGGAAGGGCAGCCATTATATGAGGCCAGTGTATTGTGCAAGCCGAGTGAAGTTGGTAGCGGAGAGAAAGTTCTCGGAAGTAGAGCTAGTGATGGCCAGTGTAATATTTGCTTGTCGACGATTTCATCATTACTTGCTACCACGACCTTTTGTTTTCTTGATGAGTTATGCATTTTTGCCACAGTTAATTAATGGTACTAACATGTCAAATGTGGTGAAGAAATGGGTAATTGAGCTGCAAGAGTTTGAGTTCTCTTTTCTAGTGGAAGACAGTACAAGGGCTACCCTAGCTGATTTGTTGACCTACAAGGAGAATCCACTTATTGTTAAGGAAGAGGTGGTGAGAAAGGTAGTTGAAGAAGTGCCACAGATCAGCAATGCACATGTGTTGTTCTCTGATGGTTCATACAGAAAGAGCCATGATGCAGCTTCAGGGGGTATAGCACTTTATGATCCAGAGGGGAAGCTAGTATGCAAGAGAGGGTTCAAGTTGGATGCGCATACTAACAATGAGGCTGAATATGCTACGTTGGAAGCTGGATTACACATTTGTTTGAAGCATGGGGTTAGAAGGTTGAGCATAAAAGGTGATGCCTTGTTAGTTGTGAAGCAAGTGTTGGGTGTGTGGAAGAGCAAGAACACCTCATTGAAGGAAATGTGCTTCAGAATTAAAGGCCTGTTAAAAAATTTTGAAGCATGGAGCATCAGACACATTGAACGTTCTCTAAATGGAGAGGCACATGAAGCAGCTCAAGGCATGATTGGGGAGCTATTTGTGTTGAGGACCACTTTACCTCTTTATCATGGCCGGGAAAGTTTGGCTCAAGAAGAGGAGTTTTTTCTAACAGGAATCATTCCAAAGGAGATTCAGAAGTCTAAGAAGTATGGTTTTGTGCGTAGAGCATACAAGTACAAATTGATTGGTGATATCTTATACATGAAAGGGGCTGATATTGTGTTGAGACATGTACCTTGGCGAGAGGAGCTTTATAGAGTGTTGGAAGAGAATCATGAAGGCGCATGTGGTGGCCATTTTGCTCTAAAGATCACCTTGCATAAGATTTTGCAAGAGGGGTATGTATGGCCTAGTTTGCACAAGGATGTTCACCATTGGTGTAGGTCTTGCAATAGGTGTCAAGCATTTGGGAAGAGAGTGTTGAAGCCAGAGCTACAAAAAACCATTATGGTGTTTGATGTGTTTGAAAAGTGGGGGATTGATGCAATAGGCCCGTTACCTATCACAAGCAGGGGCAAAAGATATATTTTGACTGCAGTGGACTATCTCTCTAGATGGGCAGAGGCTATAGCAGTAAAACAGATCACCGCAAAGGATGTGGCAAAATTTGTGTATGATGAAATATGTTGCAATTTTGGGGTGCCACTAGAGCTACTTTCAGATAAGGGGCCTGGCTTTAGAGCTAAACTGCTAGATTTTTTATGTGCAAAGATGAAGATTAGGCACCAGCATACCACTCCTTATTACCCACAGTGTAATGGCTTAAATGAAAGATTCAATGGTGAGTTGGTACAAATTCTTTCTAAAGTGACAAAGCACCAAGGAAAGAATTGGGATTTGGAATTGCCTAGTGCATTATGGGCTTACCGTACTTTGGTGAAGACAGATACAGGGTTTACTCCATTTCGTTTGGTGTATGGAAAGGAAGCACTATTGCCTGTGGAGGTAGAGTTGCTTGCGGTCAAGATGTTAGAGAAGTTGCTTGGGCCGCCTAGTGATGCATTCAAAGAGAGGCTCTTGCAGTTACAAGAGGTTCAGTTGGATAGGATGAGCGCATTGGAGCATTATGGGCAGATGCAGGATAAGGCTTTGGCAAAGATAAATGAAAAGGTCAAAAGTAAGGGTATCAAGAAACGTGACTTGGTTTTGCGCTACAACAGTAAGCTAGACAACACCTTCCAAAAGAAGTTTCAAATTAAGTGGGAAGGCCCTTTCAAGGTAGTGGAGTGTTTCCCGAATGGTACATATCAGTTGGCTAACCTGGATGGGTTTCTACATAAGTCAAGGGTAAATGGATTGCGTCTTAAATTGTATCATGCCAAGTTGATGATGGTCAAGCAAGATGAGATGTATGTGGATCAAGGAGTGTTGGTGAAGGATGAGGAGACTTGTGACGCTGCGAGTCTCATATCGCTTTTTGTTGCTGCTGATCATGAATGATCTAGCAGGCTAGGGGATGGGCAAATTATATCAAGAGTTTTTTGGAGCAAGGGATTGCGCATATGTACATACACATGCATGGTGCATCGAATAAAGGATTGCCCATTTTCCAGAGCCAAGTGGTTACGTGGGGCCCACATGTGTACAGGTAGGACAGCATTTACATAGTGCATCGATTTCACTATTACCAGTACCAGTGTGTTTTTTCTACAATAAGGAGGATTTGGTAGCGCGTAAAACTTCTCGAGGAAGCTATCCGCGGGCCGAAGACATGAGGTAAGCAGGTGCGTCAAATGGCATCGAGTGGCGTCAGGAGGCCGAACGGGGTCAATACTTGCACGTGGATAAGTACAGACACAACATGGGTGTTTTCTTGTGAGAGTTATGCAAAAATTTCATCATTAGGATCACTTTTTGGGGCCACTTCACGTGGTTGTGAGACGCATTATTGAAAAGAAATGACTGCCAGGTGTGCGGATGATGCAAAAAGGTGACAACTATGCACTGTGAGGTCAGTTTTTGGCATGTTCGGGGTCCGTTTGAGGTCATCTAAAAGGCCAAGGGTGCCCAAATAATAAAGCTAAATGTGAGAACTGAAAAGACTGAGAGAAGACCAGAAAAAATGTGGAGAGAAGAGGAGGAACAGCCGCAGGTGTGTTTTTGGTGTTTTTGGAGCCTGTTTTGGCCCTAAACTGCTCATCCGAGATCGGATTTGAGCACTTTGACATTGTAGATTGGGGTTTTGGGCCGTTCCGGACGCGATGGCGCTGTCCATTTTGCCAAATTCCTCACTCTTTTTGTGCTATTTTTGATGTGTAAGTTTCTCCTATGAGCGAAGCTTCTGCTCCAATTTGTGATTGTATCTGGTATCTTTTACCCATATTGTGTGAGCTATTTGTCCCATTGGTGTTGGCCCAAGCTCAATTGTATCTAAACATAAGAAATTCTCCTCTTTTGAGCTGAGTTTTTTGGGTGTGTGTGTGTGTGTGTCTGTGTGGAGTGGGCAAGTGGATAGTCTCTCTCCTCTCACTCCAGAGGTGTGTTCCCTGTCTCGGCCAGGTGTGTTGTGTAAGCCGAGTGGTGCCCCATAGTGTGTGTGTGTGTGTGTGTGTGTGTGTGTGTGTGTGTGTGTGTGTGTGTGTGTGTGTGTGTGTGTGTGTGTGTGTGTGTGTGTGTGTGTGTGTGTGTATCATTCCAAGAGTGTGTGTCGGGTCGTTATAGAGGCGCTGTGTGTGTTTTCATCCTGCTCACATCGTCTTCTAAGGAAGTTAGAATGATACCAAAAGCTTGTTCGTCTTTCCTCTGTTGCTCGGCAGAAAGGGCTCGAGTTACTGTAACTGTAGAGCATGCTTTGTCAGTTGCGAGAGGCTTGACCATGTTCCATAGGTTTTTCCGCATCAGATAACCTTTGACTTTGATTTGCCAAGTATGAAAACCGGAACCATTGAACTTGTCAAACTCGGATGCCATAATGGAATCTTGCGGTTGCTCGTTTAGGACTGCCGCGATTTTGACCAAAAACCTTAAAAGCCTGTCACCGTTGGCCATTTTGAAAAAACTTTGTTTAAGTTCTTAGTTGTCAACAAGATCTCCAAAAAACTACGGTTTGATATGCAGGTAGCTTGCAGCTTGCCTACCACCGTATGTACCTTGTTTATCTACTATGAGTACCGAGCATCAAGCATCGACAAGCACCTCGGGGTGTGAAGTCCCTGTTTGCCTGTAGCTCTTC
Source organism: Adiantum capillus-veneris (assembly GCF_014529385.1). Taxonomy (NCBI): domain Eukaryota; kingdom Viridiplantae; phylum Streptophyta; class Polypodiopsida; order Polypodiales; family Pteridaceae; genus Adiantum; species Adiantum capillus-veneris. The sequence goes on along the minus strand of NC_140936.1, from coordinate 58,716,881 downwards.
AATCGGCAACCTCTTGAGATGCCGCCTATGCTTGCCAGCACCAAGCTTCTCCTAGCTCTGATGCCAATTGTTGAGATGGGCTATGGTGAGTGTTGGCGGTGAGGTGCCATGCTCTGGAGATAGCACAGCAGAAACGAGAAAGAGAGAGAGATAAAAACCAACACTCTTTTGATTTATCATAAACTGTGTGTAAACTCCTTACAATATAAATAGCAAAGCTTGCCATGCATGACTTGACTGACAACTAAAGCTGACCTGCATGCTATAGAGCCTGTACCCATGAGCTAGACACCGGACATTGGATATTCCCACAATTGGGCTTGCATACCCAGCAACCCCCCCCCTCAAGCCCAAACCACTGACAATGGGCTCATCCAACACCATAGCTCACGTGCTAAGCAAGTAACCTATGATAGGTGTAGACCTGCAGTTGCAATACATGCGGTGCATAGGCATGTTTCAAGTGCCAAGCAAGCTTTACGACATGCTCAAACACATCAACAATTGCAAGAACAAAGAAGAATCTGCTTTGAGCCTACAGTACAAGTTTTTCACCAACTATTTTTGCCAGTTTAGTGTCATAGTTTTGTCAGATTTTGTCTATTGCCAAAACCATCATAAACTTTCAGTCAAAGCCTCCTTTTACATTATTTATTGTCAGTTATTGTCATGCTTGTTAGTTGTCATCATGTCAAAATTCAACGGTTTATAGACATTGCCATGAAATCAAATGGTAAGACCACCCTTTGTTGTTTGGTCGGGTTTTGATATGTCTCACACTGATGGTTGTTTGAGGGAAGTACACACACACACACCTATGTTATAGTCAAGGGGGGGGCTTCTATTCATGGTTTCAGGTGAATGAACTCTGCCATGGTCTGTCTGTCTCGATCCATTGTCAGTGGTTTGGGCTTGAGGGGGGGTTGTTGGGCATGCAAGCCCAGTTGTGGAAATATCCAATGTTCGGTGTCTAGCTCATGGGTACAAGCTCTATAGTATGCATGTCAGCTTTAGTTGTAAGTCAAGTCATGCATAGCAAGATTTGCTATTTATATTGTAAGGAGTTTACACACAATATTATGATCAATCAAAAGCGTGTTGGTTTTTATCTTGTTGTCTCTCTCTCTCTCTCTCTCTCTCTCTCTCTCTCTCTCTCTCTCTCTCTCTCTCTCTCTCTCTCTCTCTCTCTCTCTCTCTCTCTTCCTCGTTTCTGTTGCGCTATCTCCAGAGCATGGCACCTCACCACTAATGAGATGGGCTATGGCGGGTGTTGGCGGTGAGGTGCCATGCTGCGCAGCAGAAATGAGAAAGAGCATGGCACCTCACCGCCAACACCCGCCATAGCCCATCTCAACAACTGGTATCAGAGCGGCTTGTTTGCCTGCAACTTACCTGGGCAGCCTGTTTGCCTACAGCTCTTCAATCAGCAACCTCTTGAGATGCCACCTATGCTTGCCACCGCCAAGATGCCGCCTATGCTTGCCAGTGCCAATCTTCTCCTAGCTCTCGAAAACAGCACGAGCAAGTGAAACTTGGCGCTGGCAAGCATAGGCAGCATCTTGGCGCTGGCAAGCGTAGATGACAAATCAAGAGGTTGCTGATTGAAGAGCTACTGGCAAACGGGCTGCTAAGGGATGCTGCAAGCAAACAAGCCACTCTGATACTAGTTGTTGAGATGGGCTATGGTGGGTGTTGGCGGTGAGGTGCCATGCTCATGCAAACTTGACTTGAAACTGACTCTTACACCTGCATGCTATAAGGGAGTTTCCCATAGGCTAGATACCATTACCAGGCTTGCATACCCAACAACCCACCCTCAAACCCAAACCACTGACTATGGACTTGAGACATACCATGGCAGAGTCCAATCACCTGAAACCATGAGTAGAAGTCCCCCCCTTGACTATAACATAGGTGTGTGTGCGTGTGCTTCCCTCAAACAACTACAGTGTGAGACATACTAGAACGGCCAATGGTGATAGGCTTTCAAGGTTTTGGTTTGAAATCACGACAGTCCTAAACGATCAACCGCAAGATTCCATTATGGCATCAAAGTTCGACAAGTTCAATGGTTCCGGTTTTCATACTTGGCTAATCAAAGTCAAAGGTTATCTGATGTAGAAAAACCTATGGAACTTGGTCAAGCCTCTTGCAACTGACGAAGTAGGCACTATAGCTGCAGTAACTTGAGCCCTTTCTGTCGAGCAACAGAGGAAAGACGAACAAGCTTTTGGTATAATTCTAACTTCCTTAGAAGACGACATTATTCATTATTTGGATGATGTTGATTCTTCAAGTGGCCTGGATAGAGTTAGAAAAGCTATTTGGTGCAAGAGCTAAGTATTCAAAAATGAGTTTAAAAATGGAATTATATTCTCTTCGCATGCGTGATGTAACATTTAATGGCCTAGTAACTTGTGTGTAGCGGAAAATAGCATGAACATAGTGAGCATTTCATTAGAATAGATTCCTAATGAGATTCACAAGAGTGCTTGGGTGGAGAAAACAACAAAAAGCATAACACCTAGTTAGATAGCATGAACAATACTTCAAAAGAGAGAGAAATTAAGCAATTGACAACAATTGAGGACCAGATTTTCATGGAACCGGTCCCCCCTCCAAAAGGCTTTGTATTATGGTTTCTCCCATCAAGAGAGACATTTTACAATACAATTTCTTGTGTTCCTTCAATACTAGATAGTGCAATAAATATGGAAACTTCATGCACTACGCAAAACACTTATCAAACACAACTTCAATACTAGATAGTGCAATAAAGATGGAAACTTCATGCACTACGCAAAACACTTATGAAACACAACATCAATTCCCTCACGGTCTCAGAACCAAGACCTCACACACCTTCGAAGATGGTGAGATCTAGCGGGGTATGAGAGTAGATTGAGAGGAAGAAGGAGTATTCTTACGAGAAACATGTACATCTCCTCACATAATCACTCATATTAGCATAGATTATATTAGTAATTAGCATGGTAGAGGAGATGAGCATGCATTGAAGCTTGGCTCTTGGCTGGATTTGCATCACAAAGCCAAGAGTTGTTGGTGTAGGCCTCCCTTCTCACAAGCTTGGAGTAGGAGATAAGCTTTCCATTAAAGCTTGGAGTAGGAGATAAGCTTTCCATTAAAGCTTGAGAAGGAGAGAGAGAGTCTTATTGCTCCACACATTGATTGTGTAAGTGTGTGTGTCAATAATGCCTTGCAAAAATCAGCCCCCTCTCTCTCTTGGTCGACCCCCCTTGCTAATTACTCATGCTAGCATCCTATTGGACCTCCCAGGCTTAGCCAATGACAATTAAGCAACATAAGTGATAGCCTTCTGACATGTGTCCCCCTTTCCCCTTTTGTGAGAGCTTTAGGTAATTTAATAATTTGACTCAACTCTCATTGGACCCCTTTGCCTCCTGGCCAATAGGAATCAAGCAAGCCATTGGGCTGCTGAATGCTCATTGGTCCCTTTGGGAGACTTTCCAACAGTCTTCTAGAGAGCTTAATTCTTATTGGTTATTTTATTAACTGTTTTTAAATTAATTAACTAGATTTACTCTAGCCTAATTCTCATTGGTCCACCTCCAAGGCCATCCAATAGGAATTGGGTACACCTTGTGGGCATCTAGGCTAGGGAGCTGACATGTGTCCCTCTTTCCCCTTGTGTACAAAGGGAGCTTGTGTGTGTGTGTGTGTATAAGTTTCTCTCTCAACCCCTACTTCTTGAGCTCTCTCCCTCCTATGTAGGGCTTGACAAAGACTTTTCGAACAAACACAAAGCATTCAATTTTCCCTAAAGTTGACCTTTGGACACAACCTTTGAATTTTGAAACCTTAGCATTTTGGAAGTCTTAATGGGCTGAACCTTAAGGCCATTGTCGCACATTGCTCTTTTGCAAATGGCCCCCCTTTTGGATCACTATTTTCCCTTCTTTGGATCCCTATTGTGGCCGGTCTGCTAACTTAACCAATATTCTAGCTTTTTCTCCCCTGGCACTTCCCCATATTAAATGATCAGTTTAACATGAGAAAATCATTTAGGAGAATTAGATATTGATTATTATGACATTACCTCTCTCTTGAAATCATAGTCGTTCTAGACTATGGTGTAGAGAAGATAAAGCATCTTCATGGGTCCTTTTTCTTAGAGGGTAGAGGATCCCTATGTTACCCTACGACATCGGCCCAAAATGGATGACTAGTCCATTTGGCACTTGAGATCCTGAGGCTGCCGCAAGCATGTCTGCACATTAGTCCTACAATCTTCCATAGTAGAGTGACAAGCTCTACTTGGTGTTCGGGAGACGTCGTCTCCGCAAACTTGGTCTAAGCATGCATACTACTTCATTTTTGTGCACAATAAAGAAAAGAGACGTCGTCTCCGCAAACTTGGTCTAAGCATGCATACTACTTCATTTTTGTGCACAATAAAGAAAAAGGGAGTCTTATAAGACAAAAACTTTGTTCATTTTTAACATTTGTACATTTGCTTACTCTAGGGAAGCATTGTAAGCATTGACAAGGTTTAGGTTATCCTTTAATTGTATGCCTTGCATCCATCTAGCATCTTCAAAAGGATAATTCTTAAACTTAATAAGATATCGTCGGATTGTCTTACCGCCTCTTAGTACCTTTTCTTCATGTTGGAGAATGGACTCGGGCTGCAACACCTCTTTTTGGTCCTCGATCTCCGGTGGGTCTTCAACAGTTGGTTCTTGAGGTGGCTCTCCTTTGTAAGGATTTAATAGGCTCACATGGAAAGCATTGTGTATGAGCCAATGACTGGGAAACTTGAGTTGATAGGCCATCTCATTGATTGGCCTAAGAATTTGGAAGGGACCATAGTACCTTTTTGCTAGCTTAGCATAGTACTTTTGGTGTCCCGTAGGATTCTTGCCCGACGTGTGCCTTAATCGAGCCTTGGGAAATTTGAGTAAGACCCAATCATTTTCTTTAAAGGCTTGGGCTCTTCTGTGCTTGTCAGCAAAGCAGCCTTTTGCCTTTGCTGTGAGATAGAGATAGCATCCTTAATCTTTTGGAAAGATTCTTGTAGGTCTCCGCTATACTCATCTGCAGCGAAGATCTTCTCGTGTACCTTAAGTAGCAAGGGACTCTTTGATCTTCCCTCAATTACGTCAAAAGGTGCTTTTCCCGTGGGTATGTACAGTGTTATTGTAGGCATACTCCACTAAGGGTAAGTACTTCTCCCATTGGGATCTTTGATCTACTTCCGTTACATAGGCTTTTAGTAGATCGAGAATTCTTACGTTAGCTATTTCACTTTGGCCGAAGAGAAATTTAGCCTTGTTCCTAAATTCTCAAAGAGACCCTTCCAGAAATTCCTGGTCATTCTAGGATCTCTATTTGACACTATAGACATTGGCAAGCCATGGTACATGAAGATTTGTGAAATGAAGAGGGTTGCCATTTGATGGGCTTTGATAGTCTTTTTGACAGGTATAAAATGAGCTTGTTTACAGAACCTGTCTACTATCATCCATATTCCCGTATTCCCATGGATAGACTTAGGCAATCCAAATATAAAATCCATGGATATGCTCTCCCATGGTGAATTAGGGATTGGCAAGGGTTGAAGAAATCCAAGTTGCTTCCCTCTATCAAACATCGTCTTTTGGCATACCACACATTTAGAAACATACTCTTGTATGTTTGCTTTCATGGTAGGCCAATAGAAATATGTTTCAATCCCCTTTAGGGTAGACTGAATCCCTCTGTGCCCTGCATACGTAGGAGTATGAGATTCATACATTACTTTCTCACGTAGTGAGCTAGTAACACATAGTCTATTGCCATAGAGAAGATAACCATCTTGTAAAGTAAATGGTTCCTCTTTCTTCCCTAGTGCAAGGGCTGAAATCACATCTCTAAAATCGGGATCAATAGCATACTCATCTATCATAGAAGATCGATCATTGTGAGTTGCTATGGAAACCGTATTCACTCTAGGCCATCTTGAGAGTGCATCGGCTACTTGATTATGCTTGCCAGCAATGTGAACAATATGAAAATGAAATTGCGAAAGGAAATTTTCCCACCTCATTTGTTTGTCGGAGAGCTTGTCTGCATCATGAAGTACTTAAGACTTTGGTGATCCGTTCGCAGAATGAAAGGAGTCCCCAATAAATAGTGCTTCCATTAGTCTAAGGCATGTAGAACTGCAAGGAGTTCCTTTTCATATATGCCTAGAGCTCACTCAATAGGGTCGAGCCTTCGACTTTCATAGCCTATGGCGTGCCCTTCTTGAAGCAAAACAGCTCCAAGGCAATCACCACAAGCATCACGTTGGACCTCAAATGGCTTTGAGAGATCCGGTAGTGTAAGCACAGGTTGAGAGATAAGCTTTTCGAAAGCATTGTTCTCCTTGGCAGACCATGTGTACCTAACATTTTTCTTTGTTAGGTCATGTAATGGTCCTGCTATTAGTGAGAACTTTTCTATGAAGTGTATGGTATGCGCACATACCTATAAAGCTTCTTAACTCATGAAGATTCCTTGGTTTAGGCCATCCTTTTATTACCTCTAACTTTAATGGATCCATTTCGATGCCATCTTGAGAGATAATGTGACCTAAATACTGAATCTCTTGTAAGAAGAATTCACTTTTCTTTCGATTAACATAAAGTTTATTCTCTCTTAGAACTTGAAATATTACCTGGAGGTGTCGCTTGTGTTCATCTAATGAATTACAGAAGATGATGATATCATCAAAGAACACTCCAGTAAAGGTTCGGTAAGCCCTGAATAGATTCTCCATCAAGCGGTTGAATGTGGCTGGTGCATTGGTCAAGGCAAAAGGCATGACACTGTATTTGTAAAGACCAAACGTAGTGCGAAATGCGGTCTTTACAATATCTTGATCAACTATCCTTATTTGATGATAGCACTTTTTAGGTCAATCCTACTGAAGTAGGTGGAGCCTCGTAGCTTATAAAATAGGTCTTCTTTCTTTTTGATAGTGATCCTGTTTAGTGCTCTATAGTCGACACACATACGATATGTGCCGTCTTTGTTTTGCACTAGTAGCACTAGAGAACAAAATGGAGATGAGCTAGGCCTAACCATGCACTTCTCAACTAACTCATGCACTTGCCGCATAATCTCCTCTTGTTGAGCTTGAGAAACTCTATAAGGAGGTTTGTTAGGTGGTGAACTTCCTGGAAGAAGTTCAATTGCATGGTCATCATTACCTTGTTTAGGAGGTAGCTCACAAGGGATGTCGTCAATAAAGACAGATTGAAACCCCTTGAGAAAATTGGATAACTCTAATTCCTTTTGATTGTGTATATTTTCTTTGGCTAAAACATTAGGTTCATTTTGAGAATCTTTAACAAAAATCATGTACACGGAAATAGAGCTCTTTATTGACTTGTTGAAAGCTTGAGTATGTACAATGGGTATAGTGTTACCCATTTCCTTAGCATCTATATACATATCTTTTTCTCTGAACTTAAAGGAGATTCTCCTTTCAGGGAATTTAACATTGGCAGCCATGCAATCAAACCATGGTGCCCCTAGGATTACATCCTCATGCTTGAGAGGAGAGATAAAGAAGTCCTCTTTGTCCACATAGCTTTGGACATGAAGCCTCAATTTCCCGATTAAGGGAGTGACTGAAGCTTCTTGCCCCTTGAAAGCACTGTCTACGGGTAGGACATCTCCCATCTCGTAGGCTTGTATGCCTAGCTTGGTGGCCAACTCTATAGATATAAAATTGTGAGTAGAACCGGGGTCAAAGAAAATAAAAGCATCATGTTCTCTTACCTTTCCCCAAGCATGGCATAGAGGAGATCCTTTGTGGTGATTTTCCTCCTCCTGGATTTCGACCAAGGTAGCTCTAGGAGGATCATGGCGGTTGTTCTTTTGGGGACAAGCACGGTACACATGCCCTTGTTCGCCGCACTTGAAACACCGGTTATCCTTGCGACAACACTCAAGCTCTTCAGGAGAGAGTTTATTTATGCCTTTGTAAACTCCCTTCTCTTTAGCTTTGTTGGAATTGCCCTTAGGAGACTTTTGCACATTGTCCTTCCCCTTAAGCTCATTGGAACCCTTGTTTTCCGTGGGCTTAGAATTTCTTTTAGCCCCCGTTTGGAATTGATTCGAGAGGCCACCATAGTATGATGTATTACCGCCAATATGGTGCGTGGTCTTTGGGAGTTGACATACTCCGCCATTTCTTTGGTTAAGCCCGCACAAAATTGTTGCTTTTGCTCTCCAAAATCCAACTTTTGAAGACAGTGGCTTTGAGTTGTAGGTCCCAAAACTTGTCTACATATTTGTGGATGGATTCATAGGGAGAGAGCTTCAAGCTTCTCCATTCGGTGAGTATTTTATCTTTGGCATGGGTGACCAAAAACTGCTTCATAATGGAAGCTCTTAAAGCTTTCCATGTTCGTGGAGCTTCACCGTTAGCCCATAGGCTAGACCACCATTGTCTGGCAGACTTTTGAAAGTGCATAGCTACATGGTGTAGCTTAGAGGACTCCATGAAGCCCTCATCTCCAAACGCCACATCGCAGGCCAAGACTTTGTCCGTAGCACCAAAAGTGCCATCGTAAATAAGGAAAGAGATTCTCTTCCCTCCCTCTTTGAACTTCTTGAGCTTGGATGACCTCTTCCATTCAGCATAGGATTTCCTATGGCCTCTTCTTTTTCATGGTTCAACGGTTGCACCATCACTTTCTTCAGAAGATGAAGAATTTGAGGAAGATGGAGAAGAGGGTGACCTCTTTCTCGCCTTTTTCTTGCCTTGATCTTTGTTTCTTGACCATCACTTTCATAAGAGGAAGAGGATGAAGAAGATGGAGAAGAGGGTGTCCTCTTTCTCGCCTTTTTCTTCTCTTGCTTTTTGTCATCCCTCTTTGAAGTATGGTTTGAAGAAGTATGCGATGGTCTTCTCCATTTTGGAGGTGATGGAGAGCATTTAGCCCGCCGTCTTCGTGGAGCCATCTCCGCCGAGGTGGTGGGAGACTCACTTCTTTCTCGTTCCTTTGGTGGAGGCTCTTGAGTTCTCCTTTGAGAAGGAGATGCATCATCAAGGAGAAAATTTCTGAGCCCGTCATGGGGATCCTCTTCTTCTTCCCAAATCGGAGAGAGACCTCTTTTGGAAGTCTCGCAAGGAGGCTTCCTAGGTGTTCTCTCGCTATGGTGGGGAGCTTGGAGAATCCCATGAGCACGAAGCTGCCGTTGCACTTCACTTTGGAGGGATGGATTGCCCATGGCTTGTTGAAGCCTAGAAACAAGATAGTTAACACGCATCGGGGCTTTATTAGTAGCTTACTCATTAGCAAAATCAAAGTTATCAACATTAATTTCACTCTCTTTACTATTGTCAGCCATTCTAACAACTTTTAGGTGTAAACTTTTTAGGTGTACTTTGGCACTTCAAGCCCTAGTTGCTACTCCTCTTTACCCCTTTAGAAAAGGCGCTCAAGCTACTTACCCGTGGCTCGAATATCATTAATTGCAAGGAATAGAAGAGAGGGTCGTTCAACACCAAAACAGCACCGGCTCCTGTTAACCTTCTAATAGCTCAATACTGGTTAAGCCGTAGGCAAGCCCCGTAGGACTCCACTATTAAGACCATAGCTCTCGACGGTGATGCCCCATTAACTGCACAAAGGCAAGTGCACTGCAAGGCTGAAAAATCCTTATTCTACTTACTCACATGCAATTAATAGTACCAACCATTTATAGCTAGCTTGAGGACCTCCCTTCTTGAGCAAGAAAAGAGAAACCTTGTGCTCTGATACCAATGTAACATTTAATTTCCTAGTAACTTGTGTGTAGCGGAAAATAGCATGAACATAGTGAGCATTTCATTAGAATAGATTCCTAATGAGATTAACAAGAGTTCTTAGGTGGAGAAAACAAGAGAAAGCATAACACCTAGTTAGATAGCATAAACAATACTTCAAAAGACAGAGAAATTAAGCAATTGACAACAGTTGAGGACCAGATTTGCATGGAGCTGGTCCCCCTCCAAAAGGCTTTGTATTATGGTTTCTCCCATCAAGAGAGACATTTTACAATACAATTTCTTGTGTTCCTTCAATACTAGATAGTGCAATAAAGATGGAAACTTCATGCACTACACAAAACACTTATCAAACACAACATCAATTCCCTCACGGTCTCAGACCCAAGACCTCACACACCTTCGAAGATGGTGAGAGCTAACGGGGTATGAGAGTAGATTGAGAGGAAGAAGGAGTATTCTTACGAGAAAGATGTACATCTCCCCACATAATCACTCATATTAGCATAGCTTAGCTTAGTAATTAGCATGGTAGAGGAGATGAGCATGCATTGAAGCTTGGCTCTTGGCTGGATTTGCATCACAAAGCCAAGAGTTGTTGGTGTAGGCCTCCCTTCTCACAAAGCTTGGAGTAGGAGATAAGCTTTCCATTAAAGCTTGAGAAGGAGAGAGAGAGTCTTCTTGCTCCACACATTGATTGTGTAAGTGTGTGTGTCAATAATGCCTTGCAAAAATCAGCCCCCTCTCTCTCTTGGTCGACCCCCCTTGCTAATTACTCATGCTAGCATCCTATTGTTAATTACTCATGCTAGCATCCTATTGGACCTCCCAGGCTTAGCCAATGACAATTAAGCAACATAAGTGATAGCCTTCTGACATGTGTCCCACTTTCCCCTTTTGTGAGAGCTTTAGGTAATTTAATAATTCAACTAAACTCTCATTGGA